>NC_041345.1:2122446-2137446 GCF_004354835.1 Perca flavescens | reverse complement strand
TGTGTATGTAACTTAAGATGTGTAACAAATGTACTTATTTGAACTTAAACCATGATCTTTTCTTAAACCTAACCAAGTAATTTTGTGTGAATTCACAACGTTAACCACTTGTTGAACTCAGGTTGAAAAGGTTAGCCACCCAGCGCGGGAAAAAGTGGCGCTAAGAAGTCCTGACCAAGCGGTCGTATGTGACGAGTTGGGAGTGAGAATGTGTTGGTTTCTGATTACCTGGTGAATTTAAGTCCAATAATCTCTCTCTTTTTCTCTGTTTTTGAAAAGCCTATGAGCTCATAGTAAAGCTTATATTGGGCCCTAAAAATCAAGCCCGACACTACCCGAGCCCGTGCATAACTGGAATTATGAGCCCGATTTAAACCAGACATTTTTTTTATACGTGGGCCGTTATAACTGCCGTTCTAAACTAAACTAAACTAAATCTTAGTAAACTATTTGTTAGTTTATTCAGACTGGAATGGATCACAAATGGATCCGAATGAAGACCCTATTTGACCCTATAAGCTTCCTCAGCCGAATAGTGTAGGGAACAGATCAAGGCAACATAATCAAAGCCCTGGAACCATACAGGAGACTTTCTTGTCTTGATCACCTAATTAATAATGTCCTTCACCACGCTCTGCGTGCTGACACACTGGCACAATTTAGCCCAGTTTACCTCACACTCAAGTCAGTGCAGGACAAACACCCAGAGCTATGGGAGAAGCTGGAGAGGCATAGCTTTCTCCCCACCCAATTAGGCTAATAAAGTAATAATTAAAAAGACACAAATGCTTGATCAAGGGCCCGGCACGGCCTGAGGATAGTGGCGGGAAATATCGGGGTCAATTTCGGACTCAGGCTCATTTTTTCACAGAATTTAAACTCTAGCTCATAGGCGTTGTCGGTGCTGGAGTTACTGCAACTCTACTGGAGAATGGAGGAGAAAAGTCTGCAAAAGTTGCTACTGCCGTGGGTTGAATGAGACATTAGGTATATCTTATGAGTGAAATAGTGTGTGGTCCAGGGACCACAGATGTAAATTAGCTGTATAGCTAACTCTGGTACACAACAGGGCCTGAACTGTGCATGGTCCCTGACAAATAAACTAATAAAATAAAAAATAAAAAACACCCTTTCAACGCTCTTTCAATCCCGAGGGAAGGGGGAGGGGTTAGACGAAGCCCCAAAAAGCTGCTTTCAAAACTTTGGAATCTTTTCAACATTACCAACCATGCCTTAAACAGTCAGTATTTTTATTTGGTTCAACTGTTGCATTTTCAATGACAACTGAAACTAGTATGACAGTACCTGGCTTATGTAAACGTACTGCTGGTAGACCAGATGTGTGCGTCGACCCCGGGCTGTGGAATGAAGATTAGGGCCAATGTTGCGTTGAACATGGGTTGGGGGCTTTAAAAAAGGATTCAATGCAACCCTGCTAGTTGAGGTATTTGCAGTAACAAGTGGATCCAAAGGCATGCACACAACTCGGTCCCTGGACAGCTGCTCGGTACAAGCCAGGACAGATGCCAACAGCATCAGGACCACCAGGTAGTCCATGAAGACCTCCCACCAGGGCTTTAACAGTTTACTCCTACTCTGATGCTGGTTCAGAGGCGCCAGCTCCGACAGGGAAAACATGGCGACCTCTGGCCCTCGACAAGGATGACTGTAAAAGAAATGGTTAGAAGGTGAAGAAAGCCAACATGAAAAACAATATTTTCAGCCAGAGTCTGAGGAGTTGTTGTTGTTTATTTCACAAGATATTTCTGTATTTGTGTGTTCTTTCCTTGCTTTTGAAAAAAAGTAATGTCATGCTTTCCTTTGCAACTCAAATTATTATATAATAATAATAATAATTATTAGCAATAAAGTTTATTTTCCAAACTTTATCTTGGTTTTTCAATATTTAGTCATGAGTATGAACCAAGTGTTCAGGGGCTTTACGCTTTAAGAGCTTTAAGTAGACATCTTTCAGGAAAATGTTTCGGTGTTTATTGGAAATTCCACACAAGAGGAAATAAAAAACAAAACATGTTTTAGCTTTCATATCACATCAAAAGGCCTACACACATCTGCCAACATTTCTATTGTAGGCAAAATCTCTAGAGTATGCTATTTGGCAAAAACACAAATCACAACCAAACAATTTATGTTATTTTTTACAGCTCAGAATTTAACTTTCACCTACCTCTGTAAATACCTTGTTGTTTCTCTCTCTGTCTCTCTCTCCTCTGATCAGCTCACAGCAGCCTTACACAAACTTTATTCCGGCGCTGTCTGGTTCTGCTGTGAAAAAAAACTTACAACAAACTCCTCCTTAGCTGGCCGACAAGCAGCTTTTCAACAGTTGCCATGGCAGTGGATGAGTGGCCGAAAAATTTAATTCAGCTATAGAAGCCTGTTCTAGACCCACCAGTGGGAGGGGGGTGTTTGGGGGATGCCTTTACCCTTTAACTCCTTCAGCCCTGACTCTGAGGAAAACATCAGAGGAATATTAGATAAATGTATTACTCACTGGCCACTTTATTGAGTACATTTTGCTAGTTGGACCCCCTTTCGCCTTCAGAACTGCTTTTATTCTTTGCAGCACTGATTCAACAAGATGCTGGAAACATTCCTCCGAGATTTGGGTTCTTGTTGACATGACAGCTGCAGATTTTTCGGCTTCACATCCACAATGCGAGATTTCCCGTTTCCACCAAAACCCTTACAGGTGCTCTGTTGGCTTGGCAGCATGCCTATTTTCCCACAGCCCAATGTTCCCACATTTCTAAGAATTATTTTTCAGTGAAAATTAGGCCCTATGTTCCCACAGTTTCCACATTTCTAAGATTTTTATTCCTAACCCCTAACCCACCCTAACCTTAACCCTTGAAGGGAAATGTAGGAATACAAGACCTCATTTTGAAAATGTCCTAGAAATGTTGGAACATAGGGCTTTGGGAACATAGGGCTCTGGGACCATAGGGCTGTAGGAACATAGGGCTGTGGGACCATAGGGCTGTGGGACCATAGGGCTGTGGGACCATAGGGCTGTAGGAACATAGGGCTGTGGGACCATTGGGCTGTAGGAACATAGGGCTGTGGGACCATTGGGCTGTGGTACCATAGGGCTGTGGGACCATAGGGCTGTGGGACCATAGGGCTGTGGGACCACTGGACTGTGGGACCATAGGGCTGTAGGAACATAGGGCTGTGGGACCATTGGACTGTGGGACCATTGGACTGTGGGACCATAGGGCTGTAGGAACATAGGGCTGTGGGACCATTGGACTGTGGGACCATAGGGCTGTAGGAACATAGGGCTGTGGGACCATAGGGCTGTGGGACCACTGGACTGTGGGACCATAGGGCTGTAGGAACATAGGGCTGTGGGACCATTGGACTGTGGGACCATAGGGCTGTAGGAACATAGGGCTGTGGGACCATAGGGCTGTGGGACCATAGGGCTGTGGGACAATAGGGCTGTGGGACCATTGGGCTGACCCCGTTGGATTAAGATCTGGTGACTTTGGAGGCCATTTGAGAACAGTGAACTCATTGTTGAAGAAACCAGTTTGAGGTGATTTGAGCTTTATGACGTGGAGAGTTATTCTGCAGGAAGTAGCCAGTGGAAGATGGTTACAAGGTCATAAAGGGATGGACACAGTCAGCAACAATACTCAGGCAGGCTGTGGCATTTAAACAGTGCTCAATAGGTACATTCTCACTCCCAAGAGCTAGAAGCGTTTGTACAAGCCTGGATCCATGCTTTCATGTTGCATATGGCAAATTCTAACCTGGCTATCTTAATATTTGCGAGACTCATCAGACCAAGCAACTTTTTTTTTCCAATCTTCGGTTGTCTAATTTGGAGAGCTTGTGCCAATTGTAGCCTCAGTTTCCTCGTCTTGGCTGACAGGAGTGGCATGGGTGGCATCTTTTTTAGTTGAACATCTTGTGCGTTCAAAGATGCTCTTCTAAAAACCTCAGTTATAACAAGTGGTTTTTTTGCCTAGTCTATATCCACGATGTTCCGGTGCTGCCAGAAATTCTGCCAGATGTCCATCCCCTTTGTGTTGAAATTTTAGACTGCGGTGGATTTGTGAGGACTATGGTGAACTGCTCCTCCGATCTCTGCAGGGTAAATCCAGACAGCTAGCTAGACTATCTGTCCAATCTGAGTTTTCTGTTGCAAGACTAAAACTACTTTTGAACGTACACGTTCCACCAAAACAAGTTCCTTCCTGAGACTATTTAGCAGCGTCACTGTGGCTCTGTCCGGCGTTTAGCACCGCCCAAGATGATTGTGATTGGTTTAAAGAAATGCCAATAAACCAGAGCATGTTTTTCTCCCATCCCGGAATGCTGTGTGGACTAGCCAGACCTTCCTCCGCAGTGCTGTGGAGAAAAGTCTGGCGATGCAAGACTGTTTCTGTCACCTCGAACAAGCCTGGCCATTCTCCTCTGACCTCTGCCATCAACAAGTCCTTTTCGTCCAGAGAAACTGTCACTTACTGAGATCAGCAGTTTCTGAGATACTTAAACCTGAGCATCTGGCACATAGCCACTTAAATCACCTTTATTTCCCATTCAGATGCTGGCTTTAAACTTCAGAAGATCATCTTGACCATGTCTACGTGACAAAATGCATTGAGTTGCTGCCCTATGATTGGCTGATTAGATGTTGCATTAACGAGCAATTTAAATTTTGGCTCCTAACGATCACAAAAACAATGTAATCGACAAATACTATCATTTTGCACATTACGTTTTGCAAGTAAACTCTTACTTTGTCTTGTGTTCTAAATGACAAAAAAAGTTCAAAGGGGAAAAGTATTAAGGGGAATTTCACAGTTCAGGGTATTTTTTAATGTTGATTGTTTCACTGTTTTTAAAGTTCAATAAATGCAACATCTTTCCAAAAGTCAATGAGTCATCGTGTTAAATAATTGTGATTTCAATATGGAAGAAATTTAATCATGACTTTATCCATAACCCTTTATCCAGCCCTAGCTGAACAGGTGTACCTAATAAAGTGGCCGGTGAGTGTATATATCTAAAGTTAAAAATACTTTGGATGCAGAATGGCTCCTTTCACAGTTTCAGGATTGCAGCAGGTTGAGATGGAGCCAACGTTTTGTTATTATATACTACTATTGGGTAGTTTAATCTCTAATATTTTATCCTATTTCATAAACTGATTCAAAATGTATTCATGGCACCCTACAGAAAATGTTTTGCAGCACTGTACCCAGCATTATCCAGCAGGGGCTGCTGCAGTGCGTGAGTTACACACAACAGCAGCATTCGTCTCCACTGCTGTAATCCAGTTGATGTTTCACTCTTACCTTACGTTACTTTTCACTGAGCTGGCGCTTTTCTCTAAAGCGACTTCCAGTAAGTGCATTCAACCATAAAGGTACACATTCTCAAAATAGCAGGAATCACAAAGAAGTACATTAGCTCCAAGTAAGCCTACAAACAGTGTAGAGAAAAAAGATGCGGTGGAAGATAATTTACTTACTTTTTACTTTATTAATCCTGCAAGGGAAAGTACAATGTTTTCGATCTGTTGTTATTATACACCTTACACACAGGCCTGAAATGCACACCTATACATGCTCAGACACATAGGCGCCGATTTATATTTTCCTCTGTGGGCACACACGCCCTTTAATTAAAAAAAAAAGTAGTCAAAAATTGTTTCTATTTCAGAACCTTAGGAAATGGACAGCGGCCGACACAAACACACGCCTATTTACTCGATAATTAAGCCGTAAAATAGTCTTTCAACTCAGGACAGCACCACTTCTCACAGATACAGATAGGATTGGAGATGAGAAGTTTAACTGACACGTAACCGAGTTCAGCTTCGTGGGAAATTAAGAATCAATGTCACTGACATAACCAATCACACTATGACATACGCTCCACTCAGCACCAACTACAATGTTTAATTTTAAATGAATGTAGCCTACTGGTAGTCTGGCACACGTGGGTGCTCAGTATTTTTCAATATTAGTATCGGCGCCTATGCTCAGACATGTCAGAGTGAGGGGGCTGCAGGTGTTGATGGAGAGGCGCCCCGAGCAGTTGGGGGTTCGTGCCTTGCTCAAGACCACCTTGGCAGTGCCCAGGAGGTGAACTGGGCACTCTCCAGCCGGTCCACCACCATACTTTGTGTGAATTTCCCCATTGTGGGATTAATAAAGGATTTTGAATCTTGAATCTTTGGTCGGTATAGGGACTTGAACCAGCGACCCAACTCACCTCCCTACAGACTGAGATACTGCCACACAAGATGTGTAGACTTCTAGACATAGGTGTATTTAGAAGAGGTAGATTTGGGTGTTTGGTGTTTGAAGCCCCCAATTTCTTCTTACCCATAAATGTGTTTCCCAAAGATTTAAAAAAAACACTATAGTGGACAGTACCATCCTAACCTCGCAGCGCACTTCTCTTTTCTCTTTCTCTGTGAAATGAAGCTGCCTTCAAGTACGGTTGGAACTGTCCAGATCTATAAACAATCTGACGGAAAACAGTAACTGTGAAATATAAAGTCTTCTTGTGCTACATTCGGGGGTTAAATTTGATTAAAAAAAACAGGATTATCCTGATCCCATCAGAAGGGTGGATTTAGTTGTGAATGTGTTGAGTTTTTTTTAAGTGAATGATTACAAAATCAATGTTTAGTGATGATATATAAATTTCTTCATATTTGAAGCATATATGAAGCATGTCACATCTAATGAGATATGGGCTATTGGATAGTATTGTCTTTGTTTTGTTATTTAACATTATAACAAAATAAGGAATGTAAAATGTTCTGTTCCTTAAAATTACAACAAACAATTTGTGGCCACCGGTATGTTGCCTACCTGTTGTTCTTTGCTAAGCCAGTAGGCTACACTGTTGGTTCCATTGAAGGCTCTGGTAAACAGGATTTGGTAATTCTGAAATTTGGTATTTGGATCACAGTGATTCAATCCAATGTTCCTTTAAAAAACTTGCATAAAATCAAGCTGGATCAGGTGATCCTGGACAGCAAAACATGGGATTTCCAAGAGAAAACCAGAGAGAGTTGTGTGGAGCTGATAGTCCTAATTAGCTTTGTAGAAACTCATTTCACAATGGCTTGAATGTAACGGACGTTCATTAATATCAAAAGGTTACGCACTAAAGCTTTCAATAAAACAACAGGGGTGTCGAGAAAAATGTGTTTTGTGCAGAAAAGGCACAAATTGTTACATAAAAATTCACTAGAATGCAGGAAAATAAGTGTTTGATGCCCAAACCCTACGCCATTGCTTCCAGCTGTTCTGATGTCAATGGGGAGCAGGTTTCACCATTTAGGAGCCAGGACAACAGTCGGGATTTCGTTGAGTGACGAGGTGTCCCTAGCAGTGAAGGAGCAGCAAGTCGATTGGCCGATGCAGAGCGGTCTCTTTATGGATGGATGTGTTCTTTTGTATTCATAGAGGCTAAAAGTTACAGAGGTCTGATGACCCAGAAAGTCATTACTGTGACTTGATTTTCTTGCGCGAGCATGAGTGTGTGTGTAAACTCACAGGAGGGTCACATGTAACTCCAAGTGCTGTTTCCTTTGTATTTGGGCCAAGAAGAATCTGGAGCAAAGACTCAAACTGACAACAAACCACAACGGGATCTACTCTACACAGCTGGTGTGTGTACTATCTGTGTGTGCGTACTGTATGTGCAATATGTGTGTTTGTGTGTGGAGTGTGGTAGTTGCAGCCGTGGTGGTATATGAGTGAGTGAGATCGACATGGAGAAGATAACGTGTGAAGATGTAACTTTGAGGGACAGGGACAGTTTTTTTAAATAACGTATTATCACCATCTCCTGCTACAAAGTCAAGCCCACTTTTTACTGTACAAGGATTACTGCGTTTTTTTCAGACTTGTTAAAGATAAAATCAGCAACAGAGGACACCTGCTGCAACTGAGCGCGCTCCTCAGTATCTGACAGCATAAAGAATCACAGTGCAATGTCTCACTGACAGCCTAACTGTCTAATTTAACTCTGTTTTTGAAGCCTTTATATTACATGCAAGGCTCTGAATCTGCAGGGTTTCCCCTACATCAGTTGTTAAGCCCAGTGGCAAGTGTCTTTTTTTTTCAGGAGGGCATGTCTGGGGCCGGTCACCGACTGATGGCAGCATTAATGTAGAGCCCAATAGTTTCTGTGATAACAGAATCATGGACAGAATCGCTAAATTGAGAATTTGAAAAAGCTATAAGACAGATTCCATAGAGCCCTAGATTAAAGGTCCAGTGTGTAACGTGTTTAGTGGTTCATTCTCTAAATCTGTGTTGCCCCGTTCACAAACTTGTCCTTTTTCATGAATATTTACCTCCACCAATCAAGTATTCCTTTCTGCTTGAAATTTAACATTTGCGTTTGCATGAACTGGGGAAGACGCTCCATATTCATGCTCCATCTTGAAATACGTTAGCTGGTAAGGGACATACAGGACATACTGCTCCACCTTTCACGTTTTCTCTGTCACGTGATAAACTCTCAGCTGCTGCTAATGTTGCTAATGCTGCTAACGCTGCTAATGGGTATCGTAGCTTCCCGGCCCCGGTGGCAAGTTTGAAGAAGGAAACATGGAGGACCAAACATATTCAAAATCCAAATTTCAGGCAAAGGGTCTTCTTCTTCTTCACCCAGAAAAAGGAGATTGAAAATAGCAAGAGACCGGCTTTTGAAGCGTGAAGGCTACCGTAGCCGTGATACCTACTTTGAACAGCGTGGTGCGAGTGAGTTGATATATGATCTCAACGCTAGATGGGAGAAATTCCCACACATTGGACCTTAAAGTCAGAGCTAAAAGCTAACAGGACATTTGCTAAAGCCCAAAATGGTCTCCTAAGCCCCTCCCTCCACAAGGGAGAATGAATGCATGTGCATGAGCAGTGACTGACGCACAGTTAGACACTTAAAAAAAAAAATCTCCACTCTGGCCGGAGTTTTTAGAAAGACTCGTTTTCAGAGGAGAATTCTCCGTTTGCGTGTAAACGAAGGGAATAAACGAAGGGACATGTCTCCGTTTGTAAAAATAACCGTGGACGTGTAAACAGGGTCTAAGACAGGAGGGAAAACACAAGGCAGGAAGTAAAACAAAACATGACAAGGGAGAAAACACACTACAAAATAAAACAGGAAACTGAAGCATAAACATACACAAGGATTGAAAACAAGGTAACACGCAACAGAAAAACCCAAGAGACAAACAACAAGGAACAGAAAAAACGACAACAGAAACTCACAACAAATCACGTGACAGTTGCAACAAAGTGCACAAATGCATTTCCAGAAATATACTATTACATATCTTTACTGAGAAGTCTTTTTGTTTTCTGAAAGGCCATTGAAGGTCCATGACCTCACCAACAAAGTAAGTGATTGTGTGTGTGATTGTGTGAGCTTTTTGCATCTCTTTCAGGGAAACATGGCTTTAAAATTAGACAGCAGGGCCGTGGCGTGGCAAGCTGAACATTAGCGGCTAGTATCCTAGAAACACCCTCGGTTTCAGAGCTCTGCTGCAAAAAGGCCTGTGGCTTCACACCTCTTCATTTGCAATATGTTTACACACAGACACACGCTGACACTCTGTGCCCGTACACAGGGGTGTTTTGGGTGGGGTCGTGTTATGTGGCAGGATTCACACGTCCATGTCATGAATCAAGCATCACAAGCTTGCCACAGACCTCTGCACTTTGAATAGCTAATATCTTTAAACATGAACAACATTACACACACACACACACACACACACACACACACACACACACACACACACACACACACACACACACAGTCGCATTATGTTGTTGCCTATAACTGGTTTATGCTTAACAATCTAGCTACTATATGTAAGGACTTTGGCAATGGAAGCTAGTTAAAAAATGGTTTAAAGGTGAGGTTTATTGAATTTAGAAATGTCTTTTTTTTATATTTAGAACAATAGCCTACATACAACATGAACATGAATACAATATATCCTCTGCCGTGATGATGTTGGATCCTGTCATCGGCAACCAAACATTTGCGAACATTTGTATTTTGTCAATTGACCATTAAAGAAAGACATCTGGATCGAGGGAATAAAAGGCTTGCATCAGCCAAACTGCTTTCTGCCCCCTCACAGCGAGGGAGAACTAATCACTTGACGAAATCCCGACTGTCCTGGCTCCCAAATGGTGGAACGAGCTCCCCATCGACATCAGGATGGCTGAAAGCCTACACATCTTCCACCGAAGGCTAAAAACACATCTATTCTGACTACACCTCGGAAGAGCTTATTTAAAGCTAATGTACTTGCACTTACTACTTGTTGTCTGGTGTTTTAACCTTCACAGTTGAAAGCACTTAATTGTAAGTCGCTTTGGATAAAAGCGTCATCTAAATGACATGTAATGTAATAATGTAATGTTATAACTTGTGGTTACTATTGATCGTAGATTGGTTATTTAAAAGTGGTGGGTTAGGGTAGGATGTCGCAAGTGACAATTCTAGTGGCGATTCTCTCTGATCAACCATTGGTCTGCAGGGTTTTAACTCCACCTTCTAGTATCGGCTCAGCTTGCTTAGAACCTGACCAAACTTTCTCCAATGGAAAACCCGAAAAAGGAAAGTTTTCCAAGCGAAGTGAGCCGTGCTGTTTCATTTAGTGGAAATGAGGCGTTACATTCAGACTAAAATATCTCAACAGTAGCCTAGCCTACTGGATAAATTGCCATGAATGCCTTTTACAGACACTCATGGTTGCCAAATGGTACTGACTTGGCGATCCCCTGACTTTTTTTCTGGTTAAATCTGTTTTTTGTTATTAAAGGGATATTTCAACATTGGAAAGATAAATATATCTTTAAATTGGGTCACTTATGTAGTAGAAATGTGAATATATTTTTGGAATTGGTGCCTTCTAGGCCGAGAAAAGCCAGAAAATGTGATTTTGGCTCATGTGGATGAAAGACACAAAATCCCAGAATACACTTGCTTCCTACCTGCCTACCGCTTACAGACAGACAGTGGTTCAACTCAAGTGTGTTTTATTGTCATTTCAACCATATACACGAAACAACGTTTCACCGTGGTGTTACACATTTAAAATATATAAAAACGACATTATATAAAAACAACATATGAAACAGGCTACATTTAGTGCACACACATTATATGCTCCGTAAAGTTCAGCTAACACATACTAGCATTAGCACTTTGTGGGCTAGTGGTTGGTGAGTATAAACACAGCTGTGAATTTGCATGTAATGTAGAAAGGTCGGCATTTAACATTCACAAACTACACCAGCAGTTAGTGAGTTGGATACAAGCAACCATTCCTGCACCAGTCCGTGTTAACACAGCCCACCTCCACTAGTCTTACCCGTGACAGAGCAGCAGGACTGGTAGCTGGATAGTCCGCATACACTGTTGTCCAGCCATGTTTCCACAACACCAAAAACACAGCAGTCTCTGAACTTGCGTTGGGAGTTTCGCTGAAGTTGGATGTAGTCCAGTGTGTTGTCCAATGAGCGCACACTTGCAAGCAGGATTGATGGAACAGGTGGCCGGCTAGCGTTAGCTTTTCACCAGCTCTAACTCCTGCACCGCTGTCAAGGTCCCTTTCCCCGGCTAGTGGCATCGGGGGACACCGCAGGCTGAGGTGCTGGTCTCCATAGCAGGCTGAGGTGCTGGTCTCTGTAGTAGGCTGAGGTTCTGGTCTCCGTAGTAGGCTGAGGTGCTGGTCTCTGTAGCAGGCTGAGGTGCTGGTCTCTGTAGCAGGCTGAGGTGCTGGTCTCTGTAGCAGACCGAGGTGCTGGTCTCCATAGCAGGCTGAGGTGCTGGTCTCTGTAGTAGGCTGAGGTTCTGGTCTCCGTAGTAGGCTGAGGTGCTGGTCTCTGTAGCAGGCTGAGGTGCTGGTCTCCGTAGCAGGCTGAGGTGCTGGTCTCTGTAGCAGGCTGAGATGCTGGTCTCTGTAGCAGGCTGAGATGCTGGTCTCTGTAGCAGACTGAGGTGCTGGTCTCCGTAGCAGGATGAGGTGCTGGTCTCTGTAGCAGGCTGAGGTGCTGGTCTCCGTAGCAGGCTGAGGTGCTGGTCTCTGTAGCAGGCTGAGGTGCTGGTCTCTGTAGCAGGCTGAGGTGTGGTCTCCGTAGCAGGCTGAGGTGCTGGTCTCTGTAGCAGGCTGAGGTGCTGGTCTCTGTAGCAGGCTGAGGTGCTGGTCTCTGTAGCAGGCTGAGGTGCTGGTCTCTGTAGCAGGCTGAGATGCTGGTCTCTGTAGCAGGCTGAGATGCTGGTCTCTGTAGCAGACTGAGGTGCTGGTCTCCGTAGCAGGCTGAGATGCTGGTCTCTGTAGCAGGCTGAGATGCTGGTCTCTGTAGCAGACTGAGATGCTGGTCTCTGTAGCAGACTGAGGTGCTGGTCTCCGTAGTAGGCTGAGGTGCTGGTCTCTGTAGCAGGCTGAGATGCTGGTCTCTGTAGCAGGCTGAGATGCTGGTCTCTGTAGCAGACTGAGGTGCTGGTCTCCGTAGCAGGATGAGGTGCTGGTCTCTGTAGCAGGCTGAGGTGCTGGTCTCCGTAGCAGGCTGAGGTGCTGGTCTCTGTAGCAGGCTGAGGTGCTGGTCTCTGTAGCAGGCTGAGGTGTGGTCTCCGTAGCAGGCTGAGGTGCTGGTCTCTGTAGCAGGCTGAGGTGCTGGTCTCTGTAGCAGGCTGAGGTGCTGGTCTCTGTAGCAGGCTGAGGTGCTGGTCTCTGTAGCAGGCTGAGGTGCTGGTCTCCATAGCAGGCTGAGGTGCTGGTCTCTGTAGCAGACCGGTGCTGGTCTCCATAGCAGGCTGAGGTGCTGGTCTCTGTAGCAGGCTGAGGTGCTGGTCTCTGTAGCAGACTGAGGTGCTGGTCTCTGTAGCAGATTGAGGTGCTGGTCTCCTTAGAAGGGTGAGGTTCTGTCTCCGTAGCAGGCTGAGGTGCTGGTCTCTGTAGCAGACTGAGGTGCTGGTCTCTGTAGCAGGCTGAGGTGCTGGTCTCTGTAGCAGGCTGAGGTGCTGGTCTCTGTAGCAGGCTGAGGTGCTGGTCTCTATAGCAGGCTGAGGTGCTGGTCTCTGTAGCAGGCTGAGGTGCTGGTCTCTGTAGCAGGTTGAGGTGCTGGTCTCTGTAGCAGGCTGAGGTGCTGGTCTCTGTAGCAGACCGAGGTGCTGGTCTCCATAGCAGGCCGAGGTGCTGGTCTCTGTAGCAGGCTGAGGTGCTGGTCTCTGTAGCAGGCTGAGGTGCTGGTCTCTGTAGCAGGCTGAGGTGCTGGTCTCTGTAGCAGACCCGAGGTGCTGGTCTCCATAGCAGGCTGAGGTGCTGGTCTCTGTAGCAGGCTGAGGTGCTGGTCTCTGTAGCAGACTGAGGTGCTGGTCTCTGTAGCAGATTGAGGTGCTGGTCTCTGTATCAGGCTGAGGTGCTGGTCTCTGTATCAGGCTGAGGTGCTGGTCTCTGTAGCAGGCTGAGGTGCTGGTCTCCGTAGCAGGCTGAGGTGCTGGTCTCGTAGCAGGCTGAGGTGCTGGTCTCTGTAGCAGGCTGAGGTGCTGGTCTCTGTAGCAGGCTGAGGTGCTGGTCTCTGTAGCAGGCTGAGGTGCTGGTCTCTGTAGCAGGCTGAGGTGCTGGTCTCTGTAGCAGACTGAGGTGCTGGTCTCTGTAGCAGGCTGAGGTGCTGGTCTCTGTAGCAGGCTGGTGCTGGTCTCTGTAGCAGGCTGAGGTGCACTGGTCTCTGTAGCAGACTGAGGTGCTGGTCTCCATAGCAGGCTGTGCTGGTCTCTCTGTAGCAGACCCGAGGTGCTGGTCTCCATAGCAGGCTGAGGTGCTGGTCTCCTTAGAAGGGGTGAGGTTCTGTCTCCGTAGCAGGCTGAGGTGCTGGTCTCTGTAGCAGACTGAGGTGCTGGTCTCTGTGAGGCTGAGGTGCTGGTCTCTGTAGCAGACTGAGGTGCTGGTCTCTGTAGCAGGCTGAGGTGCTGGTCTCTGTAGCAGGCTGGGGTGCTGGTCTCTGTAGCAGGCTGAGGTGCTGGTCTCTGTAGCAGACTGAGGGTGCTGGTCTCCATAGCAGGCTGGTGCTGGTCTCCATAGCAGACCGAGGTGCTGGTCTCCATAGCAGGCTGAGTGCTGGTCTCCTTAGAAGGGTGAGGTTCTGTCTCCAGGCTGAGGGTGCTGGTCTCTGTGCAGACTGTGCTGGTCTCTGTAGCAGACTGAGGTGCTGGTCTCTGTAGCAGGCGGGTGCTGGTCTCTGTAGCAAGCTGAGGTGCTGGTCTCTGTAGCAGGCTGAGGTGCTGGTCTCTGTAGCAGGCTGAGGTGCTGGTCTCTGTAGCAGACTGAGGTGCTGGTCTCTGTAGCAGACTGAGGTGCTGGTCTCTGTAGCAGGCTGAGGTGCTGGTCTCTGTAGCAGGCTGAGGTGCTGGTCTCTGTAGCAGATTAGGGTGCTGGTCTCTGTAGCAGATTGAGGTTCTGTCTCCTTAGAAGGCTGAGGTTCTGTCTCTGTAGCAGGCTGGGGTGCTGGTCTCTGTAGCAGACTGATTGCTGGTCTCTGTAGCAGGCTGGTGCTGGTCTCTGTAGCAGGCTGGGGTGCTGGTCTCTATAGCAGGCTGGTGCTGGTCTCAGGCTGAGGTGCTGGTCTCTGTAGCAGGTTGAGGTGCTGGTCTGTAGCAGGCTGGGGTGCGTGTGCCAGACGCTGAGGTGCTGGTCTCTGTAGCAGGCTGAGGTGCTCTGGTGCAGGCTGAGGTGCTGGTCTCTGTAGCAGACTGAGGTGCTGGTCTCTGTAGCAGGCTGAGGTGCTGGTCTCTGTAGCTGGGGTGCTGGGTCTGTAGCAGACTGAGGTGCTGGTCTCTGTAGCAGACTGAGGTGCTGGTCTCTGTCTCAGACTGAGGTGCTGGTCTCTGTAGCAGGCTGGTGCTCTCTGTAGCAGACTGAGGCTGGTCTCTGTAGCAGACTGAGGTGCTGGTCTCTGTAGCAGACTGAGGTGCTGA
>NC_041345.1:2088863-2121946 GCF_004354835.1 Perca flavescens | reverse complement strand
TTCATTCTGGGGCAATGAGAACAAGTGGTGAACACAACATTGTATATTATATTATCACCCTTTAAAGGGATCATACCGTTTGTTGAAATAAAGGCATATCCCGCTGTCTCCTCTAGCTGTAGATGGGGTCTCCTCAGCTGTGAATGGGTCTCCTCTAGCTGTAGAATGGGTGGGGTCTCCTCCAGCTGGGGTCTCCTCTGGCTGTGAATGGGTGGGGTCTCCTCCAGCTGTAGATGGGTGGGGGTCTCCTCTGGCTGTAGATGGGTGGGGTCTCCTAGCTGTAGATAGGTGAGAATATCCTCTAGCTGTAGATGGGTGGGGTCTCCTCTAGCTGTAGATAGGTGGGGTCTCCCCCTCTCCTAGCTGTAGACAGGTGGGTCTCCTCCAGCTATGAATGGGTGGGGTCTCCTCCAGCTGTGATAGGTGGGGTCTCCCAGCTGTGAATGGGTGGGGTCTCCTCTGGCGCTGTAGATAGGTGGGGTCTCCTCTAGCTGTAGATAGGTGGGGTCTCCCGGCTGAGATGGGTGGGGTCTCCTCTAGCTGTAGAGATGGGTGAACGTGATTTTTTTGTGCATCATTGTTTTAGTCCGGTGTAACACCATCAGTGCCGCCGCTAGTTAGCTTTAGCGTGGTGAATGAAATCCTATGTTGCGGTTAGCATGTTGTGAGGTCAAAGTGAGCCAACAAAGACAAAAACAACCTAATTACTTGCACTGAGACAAAAAATGTGTTGGCCAACCTCTCTACAGCCAGGGTAGACCGTGATAAGAACTATTTCAACAAACGCTGGCGACATTTTTTGAGCAAACTTGTTAGAAAACAGTTGCCTATTTACACATCAGTTCTTACACAGCAAAGTCATCTGTCTCACTCCCAACTTGTCACATATGGCCGCTGTTCGCGTCCCGCTGTAAAGCTAAAGTAAACGTCGTATTTTCAAGATGTGTATGTAACTTAAGATGTGTAACAAATGTACTTATTTGAACTTAAACCATGATCTTTTCTTAAACCTAACCAAGTAATTTTGTGTGAATTCTAACGTTAACCACTTGTTGAACTCAGGTTGAAAAAGGTTAGCCACCCAGCGGGAAAAAGTGGCGCGCTAAGAAGTCCTGACCAAGCGGTCAGATGTGACGAGTTGGGAGTGAGAATGTGTTGGTTTCTGATTACCTGGTGAATTTAAGTCCAATAATCTCTCTTTTTTCTCTGTTTTGAAAAGCCTATGAGCTCATAGTAAAGCTTATATTGGGCCCTAAAAATCAAGCCCGACACTACCCGAGCCCGTGCATAACTGGAATTATGAGCCCGATTTAAACCAGACATTTTTTTTATACGTGGGCCGTTATAACTGCCGTTCTAAACTAAACTAAACTAAATCTTAGTAAACTATTTGTTAGTTTATTCAGACTGGAATGGATCACAAATGGATCCGAATGAAGACCCTATTTGACCCTATAAGCTTCCTCAGCCGAATAGTGTAGGGAACAGATCAAGGCAACATAATCAAAGCCCTGGAACCATACAGGAGACTTTCTTGTCTTGATCACCTAATTAATAATGTCCTTCACCACGCTCTGCGTGCTGACACACTGGCACAATTTAGCCCAGTTTACCTCACACTCAAGTCAGTGCAGGACAAACACCCAGAGCTATGGGAGAAGCTGGAGAGGCATAGCTTTCTCCCCCATTAGGGCTAATAAAGTAATAATTAAAAAGACACAAATGCTTGATCAAGGGCCCGGCACGGCCTGAGGATAGTGGCGGGAAATATCGGGGTCAATTTCGGACTCAGGCTCATTTTTTCACAGAATTTAAACTCTAGCTCATAGGCGTTGTCGGTGCTGGAGTTACTGCAACTCTACTGGAGAATGGAGGAGAAAAGTCTGCAAAAGTTGCTACTGCCGTGGGTTGAATGAGACATTAGGTATATCTTATGAGTGAAATAGTGTGTGGTCCAGGGACCACAGATGTAAATTAGCTGTATAGCTAACTCTGGTACACAACAGGGCCTGAACTGTGCATGGTCCCTGACAAATAAACTAATAAAATAAAAATAAAAACACCCTTTCAACGCTCTTTCAATCCCGAGGGAAGGGGAGGGTTAAGACGAAGCCCCAAAAGCTGCTTTCAAAACTTTGGAATCTTTTTCAACATTACCAACCATGCCTTAAACAGTCAGTATTTTTATTTGGTTCAACTGTTGCATTTTCAATGACAACTGAAACTAGTATGACAGTACCTGGCTTATGTAAACGTACTGCTGGTAGACCAGATGTGTGCGTCGACCCCGGGCTGTGGAATGAAGATTAGGGCCAATGTTGCGTTGAACATGGGTTGGGGCTTTAAAAAGATTCAATGCAACCCTGCTAGTTGAGGTATTTGCAGTAACAAGTGGATCCAAAGGCATGCACACAACTCGGTCCCTGGACAGCTGCTCGGTACAAGCCAGGACAGATGCCAACAGCATCAGGACCACCAGGTAGTCCATGAAGACCTCCCACCAGGGCTTTAACAGTTTACTCCTACTCTGATGCTGGTTCAGAGGCGCCAGCTCCGACAGGGAAAACATGGCGACCTCTGGCCCTCGACAAGGATGACTGTAAAAGAAATGGTTAGAAGGTGAAGAAAGCCAACATGAAAAACAATATTTTCAGCCAGAGTCTGAGGAGTTGTTGTTGTTTATTTCACAAGATATTTCTGTATTTGTGTGTTCTTTTCCTTGCTTTTGAAAAAAAAGTAATGTCATGCTTTCCTTTGCAACTCAAATTATTATATAATAATAATAATAATTATTAGCAATAAAGTTTATTTTCAAACTTTATCTTGGTTTTTCAATATTTAGTCATGAGTATGAACCAAGTGTTCAGGGGGCTACGCTTTAAGAGCTTTAAGTAGACATCTTTCAGGAAAATGTTTCGGTGTTTATTGGAAATTCCACAAGAGGAAATAAAAAACAAAACATGTTTTAGCTTTCATATCACATCAAAAGGCCTACACACATCTGCCAACATTTCTATTGTAGGCAAAATCTCTAGAGTATGCTATTTGGCAAAAACACAAATCACAACCAAACAATTTATGTTATTTTTTACAGCTCAGAATTTAACTTTCACCTACCTCTGTAAATACCTTGTTGTTTCTCTCTCTGTCTCTCTCTCCTCTGATCAGCTCACAGCAGCCTTACACAAACTTTATTCCGGCGCTGTCTGGTTCTGCTGTGAAAAAAAACTTACAACAAACTCCTCCTTAGCTGGCCGACAAGCAGCTTTTCAACAGTTGCCATGGCAGTGGATGAGTGGCCGAAAAATTTAATTCAGCTATAGAAGCCTGTTCTAGACCCACCAGTGGGAGGGGGGTGTTTGGGGGATGCCTTTACCCTTTAACTCCTTCAGCCCTGACTCTGAGGAAAACATCAGAGGAATATTAGATAAATGTATTACTCACTGGCCACTTTATTGAGTACATTTTGCTAGTTGGACCCCCTTTCGCCTTCAGAACTGCTTTTATTCTTTGCAGCACTGATTCAACAAGATGCTGGAAACATTCCTCCGAGATTTGGGTTCTTGTTGACATGACAGCTGCAGATTTTTCGGCTTCACATCCACAATGCGAGATTTCCGTTTCCACCAAAACCCTTACAGGTGCTCTGTTGGCTTGGCAGCATGCCTATTTTCCCACAGCCCAATGTTCCCACATTTCTAAGAATTATTTTCAGTGAAAATTAGGCCCTATGTTCCCACAGTTTCCACATTTCTAAGATTTTTATTCCTAACCCCTAACCCACCCTAACCTTAACCCTTGAAGGGAAATGTAGGAATACAAGACCTCATTTTGAAAATGTCCTAGAAATGTTGGAACATAGGGCTTTTGGGAACATAGGGCTCTGGGACCATAGGGCTGTAGGAACATAGGGCTGTGGGACCATAGGGCTGTGGGACCATAGGGCTGTGGGACCATAGGGCTGTAGGAACATAGGGCTGTGGGACCATTGGGCTGTAGGAACATAGGGCTGTGGGACCATTGGGCTGTGGTACCATGGGGCTGTGGGACCATGGGGCTGTGGGACCATAGGGCTGTGGGACCACTGGACTGTGGGACCATAGGGCTGTAGGAACATAGGGCTGTGGGACCATTGGACTGTGGGACCATTGGACTGTGGGACCATAGGGCTGTAGGAACATAGGGCTGTGGGACCATTGGACTGTGGGACCATAGGGCTGTAGGAACATAGGGCTGTGGGACCATGGGGCTGTGGGACCACTGGACTGTGGGACCATAGGGCTGTAGGAACATGGGCTGTGGGACCATTGGACTGTGGGACCATAGGGCTGTAGGAACATAGGGCTGTGGGACCATAGGGCTGTGGGACCATAGGGCTGTGGGACAATAGGGCTGTGGGACCATTGGGCTGACCCGTTGGATTAAGATCTGGTGACTTTGGAGGCCATTTGAGAACAGTGAACTCATTGTTGAAGAAACCAGTTTGAGGTGATTTGAGCTTTTATGACGTGGAGAGTTATTCTGCAGGAAGTAGCCAGTGGAAGATGGTTACAAGGTCATAAAGGGATGGACACAGTCAGCAACAATACTCAGGCAGGCTGTGGCATTTAAACAGTGCTCAATAGGTACATTCTCACTCCCAAGAGCCAGAAGCGTTTGTACAAGCCTGGATCCATGCTTTCATGTTGCATATGGCAAATTCTAACCTGGCTATCTTAATATTTGCGAGACTCATCAGACCAAGCAACTTTTTTTTTCCAATCTTCGGTTGTCTAATTTGGAGAGCTTGTGCCAATTGTAGCCTCAGTTTCCTCGTCTTGGCTGACAGGAGTGGCATGGGTGGCATCTTTTTTAGTTGAACATCTTGTGCGTTCAAAGATGCTCTTCTAAAAACCTCAGTTATAACAAGTGGTTATTTTTTGCCTAGTCTATATCCACGATGTTCCGGTGCTGCCAGAAATTCTGCCAGATGTCCATCCCCTTTGTGTTGAAATTTTAGACTGCGGTGGATTTGTGAGGACTATGGTGAACTGCTCCTCCGATCTCTGCAGGGTAAATCCAGACAGCTAGCTAGACTATCTGTCCAATCTGAGTTTTCTGTTGCAAGACTAAAACTACTTTTGAACGTACACGTTCCACCAAAACAAGTTCCTTCCTGAGACTATTTAGCAGCGTCACTGTGGCTCTGTCCGGCGTTTAGCACCGCCCAAGATGATTGTGATTGGTTTAAAGAAATGCCAATAAACCAGAGCATGTTTTCTCCCATCCCGAATGCTGTGTGGACTAGCCAGACCTTCCTCCGCAGTGCTGTGGAGAAAAGTCTGGCGATGCAAGACTGTTTCTGTCACCTCGAACAAGCCTGGCCATTCTCCTCTGACCTCTGCCATCAACAAGTCCTTTTCGTCCAGAGAAACTGTCACTTACTGAGATCAGCAGTTTCTGAGATACTTAAACCTGAGCATCTGGCACATAGCCACTTAAATCACCTTTATTTCCCATTCAGATGCTGGCTTTAAACTTCAGAAGATCATCTTGACCATGTCTACGTGACAAAATGCATTGAGTTGCTGCCCTATGATTGGCTGATTAGATGTTGCATTAACGAGCAATTTAAATTTTGGCTCCTAACGATCACAAAAACAATGTAATCGACAAATACTATCATTTTGCACATTACGTTTTGCAAGTAAACTCTTACTTTGTCTTGTGTTCTAAATGACAAAAAAAGTTCAAAGGGGAAAAGTATTAAGGGGGAATTTCACAGTTCAGGGTATTTTTTTAATGTTGATTGTTTCACTGTTTTTAAAGTTCAATAAATGCAACATCTTTCCAAAAGTCAATGAGTCATCGTGTTAAATAATTGTGATTTCAATATGGAAGAAATTTAATCATGACTTTATCCATAACCCTTTATCCAGCCCTAGCTGAACAGGTGTACCTAATAAAGTGGCCGGTGAGTGTATATATCTAAAGTTAAAAATACTTTGGATGCAGAATGGCTCCTTTCACAGTTTCAGGATTGCAGCAGGTTGAGATGGAGCCAACGTTTTGTTATTATATACTACTATTGGGTAGTTTAATCTCTAATATTTTATCCTATTTCATAAACTGATTCAAAATGTATTCATGGCACCCTACAGAAAATGTTTTGCAGCACTGTACCCAGCATTATCCAGCAGGGGCTGCTGCAGTGCGTGAGTTACACACAACAGCAGCATTCGTCTCCACTGCTGTAATCCAGTTG
Source organism: Perca flavescens (assembly GCF_004354835.1). NCBI lineage: Eukaryota > Metazoa > Chordata > Actinopteri > Perciformes > Percidae > Perca > Perca flavescens. Next base: position 2,115,702 of record NC_041345.1, on the reverse strand, counting down.
ATGTTTCACTCTTACCTTACGTTACTTTTCACTGAGCTGGCGCTTTTCTCTAAAGCGACTTCCAGTAAGTGCATTCAACCATAAAGGTACACATTCTCAAAATAGCAGGAATCACAAAGAAGTACATTAGCTCCAAGTAAGCCTACAAACAGTGTAGAGAAAAAAGATGCGGTGGAAGATAATTTACTTACTTTTTACTTTATTAATCCTGCAAGGGAAAGTACAATGTTTTCGATCTGTTGTTATTATACACCTTACACACAGGCCTGAAATGCACACCTATACATGCTCAGACACATAGGCGCCCGTTATATTTTCCTCTGTGGGCACACACGCCCTTTAATTAAAAAAAAAAAAAGTAGTAGTCAAAAATTGTTTCTATTTCAGAACCTTAGGAAATGGACAGCGGCCGACACAAACACACGCCTATTTACTCGATAATTAAGCCGTAAAATAGTCTTTCAACTCAGGACAGCACCACTTCTCACAGATACAGATAGGATTGGAGATGAGAAGTTTAACTGACACGTAACCGAGTTCAGCTTCGTGGGAAATTAAGAATCAATGTCACTGACATAACCAATCACACTATGACATACGCTCCACTCAGCACCAACTACAATGTTTAATTTTAAATGAATGTAGCCTACTGGTAGTCTGGCACACGTGGGTGCTCAGTATTTTCAATATTAGTATCGGGCCCTATGCTCAGACATGTCAGAGTGAGGGGGCTGCAGGTGTTGATGGAGAGGCGCCCCGAGCAGTTGGGGGTTCGTGCCTTGCTCAAGACCACCTTGGCAGTGCCCAGGAGGTGAACTGGGCACTCTCCAGCCGGTCCACCACCATACTTTGTGTGAATTTCCCCATTGTGGGATTAATAAAGGATTTTGAATCTTGAATCTTTGGTCGGTATAGGGACTTGAACCAGCGACCCAACTCACCTCCCTACAGACTGAGATACTGCCACACAAGATGTGTAGACTTCTAGACATAGGTGTATTTAGAAGAGGTAGATTTGGGTGTTTGGTGTTTGAAGCCCCAATTTCTTCTTACCCATAAATGTGTTTCCCAAAGATTTAAAAAAAAACACTATAGTGGACAGTACCATCCTAACCTCATAGCGCACTTCTCTTTTCTCTTTCTCTGTGAAATGAAGCTGCCTTCAAATACGGTTGGAACTGTCCAGATCTATAAACAATCTGACGGAAAACAGTAACTGTGAAATATAAAGTCTTCTTGTGCTACATTCGGGGGTTAAATTTGATTAAAAAAAACAGGATTATCCTGATCCCATCAGAAGGGTGGATTTAGTTGTGAATGTGTTGAGTTTTTTTTAAGTGAATGATTACAAAATCAATGTTTAGTGATGATATATAAATTTCTTCATATTTGAAGCATATATGAAGCATGTCACATCTAATGAGATATGGGCTATTGGATAGTATTGTCTTTGTTTTGTTATTTAACATTATAACAAAATAAGGAATGTAAAATGTTCTGTTCCTTAAAATTACAACAAACAATTTGTGGCCACCGGTATGTTGCCTACCTGTTGTTCTTTGCTAAGCCAGTAGGCTACACTGTTGGTTCCATTGAAGGCTCTGGTAAACAGGATTTGGTAATTCTGAAATTTGGTATTTGGATCACAGTGATTCAATCCAATGTTCCTTTAAAAAACTTGCATAAAATCAAGCTGGATCAGGTGATCCTGGACAGCAAAACATGGGATTTCCAAGAGAGAAATCCAGAGAGAGTTGTGTGGAGCTGATAGTCCTAATTAGCTTTGTAGAAACTCATTTCACAATGGCTTGAATGTAACGGACGTTCATTAATATCAAAAGGTTACGCACTAAAGCTTTCAATAAAACAACAGGGGTGTCGAGAAAAATGTGTTTTGTGCAGAAAAGGCACAAATTGTTACATAAAAATTCACTAGAATGCAGGAAAATAAGTGTTTGATGCCCAAACCTACGCCATTGCTTCCAGCTGTTCTGATGTCAATGGGGAGCAGGTTTCACCATTTAGGAGCCAGGACAACAGTCGGGATTTCGTTGAGTGACGAGGTGTCCCTAGCAGTGAAGGAGCAGCAAGTCGATTGGCCGATGCAGAGCGGTCTCTTTATGGATGGATGTGTTCTTTTGTATTCATAGAGGCTAAAAGTTACAGAGGTCTGATGACCCAGAAAGTCATTACTGTGACTTGATTTTCTTGCGCGAGCATGAGTGTGTGTGTAAACTCACAGGAGGGTCACATGTAACTCCAAGTGCTGTTTCCTTTGTATTTGGGCCAAGAAGAATCTGGAGCAAAGACTCAAACTGACAACAAACCACAACGGGATCTACTCTACACAGCTGGTGTGTGTACTATCTGTGTGTGCGTACTGTATGTGCAATATGTGTGTTTGTGTGTGGAGTGTGGTAGTTGCAGCCGTGGTGGTATATGAGTGAGTGAGATCGACATGGAGAAGATAACGTGTGAAGATGTAACTTTGAGGACAGGGACAGTTTTTTAAATAACGTATTATCACCATCTCCTGCTACAAAGTCAAGCCCACTTTTTACTGTACAAGGATTACTGCGTTTTTTCAGACTTGTTAAAGATAAAATCAGCAACAGAGGACACCTGCTGCAACTGAGCGCGCCCTCAGTATCTGACAGCATAAAGAATCACAGTGCAATGTCTCACTGACAGCCTAACTGTCTAATTTAACTCTGTTTTTGAAGCCTTTATATTACATGCAAGGCTCTGAATCTGCAGGGTTTCCCCTACATCAGTTGTTAAGCCCAGTGGCAAGTGTCTTTTTTTTTCAGGAGGGCATGTCTGGGGCCGGTCACCGACTGATGGCAGCATTAATGTAGAGCCCAATAGTTTCTGTGATAACAGAATCATGGACAGAATCGCTAAATTGAGAATTTGAAAAAGCTATAAGACAGATTCCATAGAGCCCTAGATTAAAGGTCCAGTGTGTAACGTGTTTTAGTGGTTCATTCTCTAAATCTGTGTTGCCCCGTTCACAAACTTGTCCTTTTTCATGAATATTTACCTCCACCAATCAAGTATTCCTTTCTGCTTGAAATTTAACATTTGCGTTTGCATGAACTGGGGAAGACGCTCCATATTCATGCTCCATCTTGAAATACGTTAGCTGGTAAGGGACATACAGGACATACTGCTCCACCTTTCACGTTTTCTCTGTCACGTGATAAACTCTCAGCTGCTGCTAATGTTGCTAATGCTGCTAACGCTGCTAATGGGTATCGTAGCTTCCCGGCCCCGGTGGCAAGTTTGAAGAAGGAAACATGGAGGACCAAACATATTCAAAATCCAAATTTCAGGCAAAGGAGTCTTCTTCTTCTTCACCCAGAAAAAGGAGATTGAAAATAGCAAGAGACCGGCTTTTTGAAGCGTGAAGGCTACCGTAGCCGTGATACCTACTTTGAACAGCGTGGTGCGAGTGAGTTGATATATGATCTCAACGCTAGATGGGAGAAATTCCCACACATTGGACCTTAAAGTCAGAGCTAAAAGCTAACAGGACATTTGCTAAAGCCCAAAATGGTCTCCTAAGCCCCTCCCTCCACAAGGGAGAATGAATGCATGTGCATGAGCAGTGACTGACGCACAGTTAGACACTTAAAAAAAAAATCTCCACTCTGGCCGGAGTTTTTAGAAAGACTCGTTTTCAGAGGAGAATTCTCCGTTTGCGTGTAAACGAAGGGAATAAACGAAGGGACATGTCTCCGTTTGTAAAAATAACCGTGGACGTGTAAACAGGGTCTAAGACAGGAGGGAAAACACAAGGCAGGAAGTAAAACAAAACATGACAAGGGAGAAAACACACTACAAAATAAAACAGGAAACTGAAGCATAAACATACACAAGGATTGAAAACAAGGTAACACGCAACAGAAAAACCCAAGAGACAAACAACAAGGAACAGAAAAAAACGACAACAGAAACTCACAACCGTCACGTGACAGTTGCAACAAAGTGCACAAATGCATTTCCAGAAATATACTATTACATATCTTTACTGAGAAGTCTTTTGTTTTCTGAAAGGCCATTGAAGGTCCATGACCTCACCAACAAAGTAAGTGATTGTGTGTGTGATTGTGTGAGCTTTTTGCATCTCTTTCAGGGAAACATGGCTTTAAAATTAGACAGCAGGGCCGTGGCGTGGCAAGCTGAACATTAGCGGCTAGTATCCTAGAAACACCCTCGGTTTCAGAGCTCTGCTGCAAAAAGGCCTGTGGCTTCACACCTCTTCATTTGCAATATGTTTACACACAGACACACGCTGACACTCTGTGCCCGTACACAGGGGTGTTTTGGGTGGGGTCGTGTTATGTGGCAGGATTCACACGTCCATGTCATGAATCAAGCATCACAAGCTTGCCACAGACCTCTGCACTTTGAATAGCTAATATCTTTAAACATGAACAACATTACACACACACACACACACACACACACACACACACACACACACACACACACACACACACACACATTTATGTTGTTGCCTATAACTGGTTTATGCTTAACAATCTAGCTACTATATGTAAGGACTTTGGCAATGGAAGCTAGTTAAAAAATGGTTTAAAGGTGAGGTTTATTGAATTTAGAAATGTCTTTTTTTTATATTTAGAACAATAGCCTACATACAACATGAACATGAATACAATATATCCTCTGCCGTGATGATGTTGGATCCTGTCATCGGCAACCAAACATTTGCGAACATTTGTATTTTGTCAATTGACCATTAAAGAAAGACATCTGGATCGAGGGAATAAAAGGCTTGCATCAGCCAAACTGCTTTCTGCCCCCCTCACAGCGAGGGAGAACTAATCACTTGACGAAATCCCGACTGTCCTGGCTCCCAAATGGTGGAACGAGCTCCCCATCGACATCAGGATGGCTGAAAGCCTACACATCTTCCACCGAAGGCTAAAAACACATCTATTCTGACTACACCTCGGAAGAGCTTATTTAAAGCTAATGTACTTGCACTTACTACTTGTTGTCTGGTGTTTTAACCTTCACAGTTGAAAGCACTTAATTGTAAGTCGCTTTGGATAAAAGCGTCATCTAAATGACATGTAATGTAATAATGTAATGTTATAACTTGTGGTTACTATTGATCGTAGATTGGTTATTTAAAAGTGGTGGGTTAGGGTAGGATGTCGTGCAAGTGACAATTCTAGTGGCGATTCTCTCTGATCAACCATTGGTCTGCAGGGTTTTAACTCCACCTTCTAGTATCGGCTCAGCTTGCTTAGAACCTGACCAAACTTTCTCCAATGGAAAACCCGAAAAAGGAAAGTTTTCCAAGCGAAGTGAGCCGTGCTGTTTCATTTAGTGGAAATGAGGCGTTACATTCAGACTAAAATATCTCAACAGTAGCCTAGCCTACTGGATAAATTGCCATGAATGCCTTTTACAGACACTCATGGTTGCCAAATGGTACTGACTTGGCGATCCCCTGACTTTTTTTCTGGTTAAATCTGTTTTTTGTTATTAAAGGGATATTTCAACATTGGAAAGATAAATATATCTTTAAATTGGGTCACTTATGTAGTAGAAATGTGAATATATTTTTGGAATTGGTGCCTTCTAGGCCGAGAAAAGCCAGAAAATGTGATTTTGGCTCATGTGGATGAAAGACACAAAATCCCAGAATACACTTGCTTCCTACCTGCCTACCGCTTACAGACAGACAGTGGTTCAACTCAAGTGTGTTTTATTGTCATTTCAACCATATACACGAAACAACGTTTCACCGTGGTGTTACACATTTAAAATATATAAAAACGACATTATATAAAAACAACATATGAAACAGGCTACATTTAGTGCACACACATTATATGCTCCGTAAAGTTCAGCTAACACATACTAGCATTAGCACTTTGTGGGCTAGTGGTTGGTGAGTATAAACACAGCTGTGAATTTGCATGTAATGTAGAAAGGTCGGCATTTAACATTCACAAACTACACCAGCAGTTAGTGAGTTGGATACAAGCAACCATTCCTGCACCAGTCCGTGTTAACACAGCCCACCTCCACTAGTCTTACCCGGTGACAGAGCAGCAGGACTGGTAGCTGGATAGTCCGGTACACTGTTGTCCAGCCATGTTTCCACAACACCAAAAACACAGCAGTCTCTGAACTTGCGTTGGGAGTTTCGCTGAAGTTGGATGTAGTCCAGTGTGTTGTCCAATGAGCGCACACTTGCAAGCAGGATTGATGGAACAGGTGGCCGGCTAGCGTTAGCTTTTCACCAGCTCTAACTCCTGCACCGCTGTCAAGGTCCCTTTCCCCGGCTAGTGGCATCGGGGGACACCGCAGGCTGAGGTGCTGGTCTCCATAGCAGGCTGAGGTGCTGGTCTCTGTAGTAGGCTGAGGTTCTGGTCTCCGTAGTAGGCTGAGGTGCTGGTCTCTGTAGCAGGCTGAGGTGCTGGTCTCTGTAGCAGGCTGAGGTGCTGGTCTCTGTAGCAGACCGAGGTGCTGGTCTCCATAGCAGGCTGAGGTGCTGGTCTCTGTAGTAGGTGCTGGTCTGAGGTTCTGGTCTCCGTAGTAGGCTGAGGTGCTGGTCTCTGTAGCAGGCTGAGGTGCTGGTCTCCAGGCTGAGATGCAGGCTGAGGTGCTGGTCTCCGTAGCAGGCTGAGGTGCTGGTCTCTGTAGCAGGCTGAGGTGCTGGTCTCTGTAGCAGGCTGAGGTGCTGGTCTCCGTAGCAGGCTGAGGGTGCTGGTCTGAGGTGTGGTCTCCGTAGCAGGCTGAGATGCTGGTCTCTGTAGCAGACTGAGGTGCTGGTCTCCTGAGGTGCAGGCTGAGATGCTGGTCTCTGTAGCAGGCTGAGATGCTGGTCTCTGTAGCAGGCTGAGATGCTGGTCTCTGTAGCAGACTGAGGTGCTGGTCTCCGTAGCAGGCTGAGATGCTGGTCTCTGTAGCAGGCTGAGATGCTGGTCTCTGTAGCAGACTGAGATGCTGGTCTCTGTAGCAGACTGAGGTGCTGGTCTCCGTAGTAGGCTGAGGTGCTGGTCTCTGTAGCAGGCTGAGGTGCTGGTCTCTGTAGCAGGCTGAGATGCTGGTCTCTGTAGCAGACTGAGGTGCTGGTCTCCGTAGCAGGATGAGGTGCTGGTCTCTGTAGCAGGCTGAGGTGCTGGTCTCCGTAGCAGGCTGAGGTGCTGGTCTCTGTAGCAGGCTGAGGTGCTGGTCTCTGTAGCAGGCTGAGGTGTGGTCTCCGTAGCAGGCTGAGGTGCTGGTCTCTGTAGCAGGCTGAGGTGCTGGTCTCTGTAGCAGGCTGAGGTGCTGGTCTCTGTAGCAGGCTGAGGTGCTGGTCTCTGTAGCAGGCTGAGGTGCTGGTCTCCATAGCAGGCTGAGGTGCTGGTCTCTGTAGCAGAAAGAGGTGCTGGTCTCCATAGCAGGCTGAGGTGCTGGTCTCTGTAGCAGGCTGAGGTGCTGGTCTCTGTAGCAGACTGAGGTGCTGGTCTCTGTAGCAGATTGAGGTGCTGGTCTCCTTAGAAGGGTGAGGTTCTGTCTCCGTAGCAGGCTGAGGTGCTGGTCTCTGTAGCAGACTGAGGTGCTGGTCTCTGTAGCAGGCTGAGGTGCTGGTCTCTGTAGCAGGCTGAGGTGCTGGTCTCTGTAGCAGGCTGAGGTGCTGGTCTCTATAGCAGGCTGAGGTGCTGGTCTCTGTAGCAGGCTGAGGTGCTGGTCTCTGTAGCAGGTTGAGGTGCTGGTCTCTGTAGCAGGCTGAGGTGCTGGTCTCTGTAGCAGACCGAGGTGCTGGTCTCCATAGCAGGCCGAGGTGCTGGTCTCTGTAGCAGGCTGAGGTGCTGGTCTCTGTAGCAGGCTGAGGTGCTGGTCTCTGTAGCAGGCTGAGGTGCTGGTCTCTGTAGCAGACCGAGGTGCTGGTCTCCATAGCAGGCTGAGGTGCTGGTCTCTGTAGCAGGCTGAGGTGCTGGTCTCTGTAGCAGACTGAGGTGCTGGTCTCTGTAGCAGATTGAGGTGCTGGTCTCTGTATCAGGCTGAGGTGCTGGTCTCTGTATCAGGCTGAGGTGCTGGTCTCTGTAGCAGGCTGAGGTGCTGGTCTCCGTAGCAGGCTGAGGTGCTGGTCTCCGTAGCAGGCTGAGGTGCTGGTCTCTGTAGCAGGCTGAGGTGCTGGTCTCTGTAGCAGGCTGAGGTGCTGGTCTCTGTAGCAGGCTGAGGTGCTGGTCTCTGTAGCAGGCTGAGGTGCTGGTCTCTGTAGCAGACTGAGGTGCTGGTCTCTGTAGCAGGCTGAGGTGCTGGTCTCTGTAGCAGGCTGAGGTGCTGGTCTCTGTAGCAGGCTGAGGTGCTGGTCTCTGTAGCAGACTGAGGTGCTGGTCTCCATAGCAGGCTGAGGTGCTGGTCTCTGTAGCAGACCGAGGTGCTGGTCTCCATAGCAGGCTGAGGTGCTGGTCTCCTTAGAAGGGTGAGGTTCTGTCTCCGTAGCAGGCTGAGGTGCTGGTCTCTGTAGCAGACTGAGGTGCTGGTCTCTGTAGCAGGCTGAGGTGCTGGTCTCTGTAGCAGACTGAGGTGCTGGTCTCTGTAGCAGGCTGAGGTGCTGGTCTCTGTAGCAGGCTGAGGTGCTGGTCTCTGTAGCAGGCTGAGGTGCTGGTCTCTGTAGCAGACTGAGGTGCTGGTCTCCATAGCAGGCTGAGGTGCTGGTCTCTGTAGCAGACCGAGGTGCTGGTCTCCATAGCAGGCTGAGGTGCTGGTCTCCTTAGAAGGGTGAGGTTCTGTCTCCGTAGCAGGCTGAGGTGCTGGTCTCTGTAGCAGACTGAGGTGCTGGTCTCTGTAGCAGGCTGAGGTGCTGGTCTCTGTAGCAGGCTGAGGTGCTGGTCTCTGTAGCAAGCTGAGGTGCTGGTCTCTGTAGCAGGCTGAGGTGCTGGTCTCCATAGCAGGCTGAGGTGCTGGTCTCTGTAGCAGACCGAGGTGCTGGTCTCCATAGCAGGCTGAGGTGCTGGTCTCTGTAGCAGGCTGAGGTGCTGGTCTCTGTAGCAGACTGAGGTGCTGGTCTCTGTAGCAGATTGAGGTGCTGGTCTCCTTAGAAGGGTGAGGTTCTGTCTCCGTAGCAGGCTGAGGTGCTGGTCTCTGTAGCAGACTGAGGTGCTGGTCTCTGTAGCAGGCTGAGGTGCTGGTCTCTGTAGCAGGCTGAGGTGCTGGTCTCTGTAGCAGGCTGAGGTGCTGGTCTCTATAGCAGGCTGAGGTGCTGGTCTCTGTAGCAGGCTGAGGTGCTGGTCTCTGTAGCAGGTTGAGGTGCTGGTCTCTGTAGCAGGCTGAGGTGCTGGTCTCTGTAGCAGACCGAGGTGCTGGTCTCCATAGCAGGCCGAGGTGCTGGTCTCTGTAGCAGGCTGAGGTGCTGGTCTCTGTAGCAGGCTGAGGTGCTGGTCTCTGTAGCAGGCTGAGGTGCTGGTCTCTGTAGCAGACCGAGGTGCTGGTCTCCATAGCAGGCTGAGGTGCTGGTCTCTGTAGCAGGCTGAGGTGCTGGTCTCTGTAGCAGACTGAGGTGCTGGTCTCTGTAGCAGATTGAGGTGCTGGTCTCTGTATCAGGCTGAGGTGCTGGTCTCTGTATCAGGCTGAGGTGCTGGTCTCTGTAGCAGGCTGAGGTGCTGGTCTCCGTAGCAGGCTGAGGTGCTGGTCTCCGTAGCAGGCTGAGGTGCTGGTCTCTGTAGCAGGCTGAGGTGCTGGTCTCTGTAGCAGGCTGAGGTGCTGGTCTCTGTAGCAGGCTGAGGTGCTGGTCTCTGTAGCAGACCGAGGTGCTGGTCTCCATAGCAGGCTGAGGTGCTGGTCTCTGTAGCAGGCTGAGGTGCTGGTCTCTGTAGCAGACCGAGGTGCTGGTCTCCATAGCAGGCTGAGGTGCTGGTCTCTGTAGCAGGCTGAGGTGCTGGTCTCTGTAGCAGACTGAGGTGCTGGTCTCTGTAGCAGATTGAGGTGCTGGTCTCCTTAGAAGGGTGAGGTTCTGTCTCCGTAGCAGGCTGAGGTGCTGGTCTCTGTAGCAGACTGAGGTGCTGGTCTCTGTAGCAGGCTGAGGTGCTGGTCTCTGTAGCAGGCTGAGGTGCTGGTCTCTGTAGCAGGCTGAGGTGCTGGTCTCTGTAGCAGACTGAGGTGCTGGTCTCTGTAGCAGATTGAGGTGCTGGTCTCTGTATCAGGCTGAGGTGCTGGTCTCTGTATCAGGCTGAGGTGCTGGTCTCTGTAGCAGGCTGAGGTGCTGGTCTCTGTAGCAGGCTGAGGTGCTGGTCTCTGTAGCAGACCGAGGTGCTGGTCTCTGTAGCAGGCTGAGGTGCTGGTCTCTGTAGCAGGCTGAGGTGCTGGTCTCTGTAGCAAGCTGAGGTGCTGGTCTCTGTAGCAGACTGAGGTGCTGGTCTCTGTAGCAGACTGAGGTGCTGGTCTCTGTAGCAGACTGAGGTGCTGGTCTCTGTAGCAGACTGAGGTGCTGGTCTCTGTAGCAGACTGAGGTGCTGGTCTCTGTAGCAGACTGAGTTGCTGGTCTCTGTAGCAGACTGAGGTGCTGGTCTCTGTAGCAGACTGAGGTGCTGGTCACAATCACAAGTGCTGGATGGAGCCCTGGTGCCGCTGCAAAATAGCCTCGAGAAGGAACTTGTTTTGGTGGAACATGTGGACATTCAAAAGTAGTTTTAGTCGTGCAACAGAAAACTCATATTGGACAGATAGTCTATCTAGCTGTCTGGATTTACCCTGCAGAGATCTGAGGAGCAGGTAACCATAGTCCTCACAAATCCACCGGAGGTTAGAACCCCAACATAAAGACAGAGAAAGGGGACGGGACATCCCGACGAGAATAGGGACATCTGGAGGAATTTCCGGCAGCACCTGAGCAATCCCGGGAAGTGGAACGTTGTGGATATACTCTAGGCTTGTGGTAATAGGTTTAGGCTCTCTCTCTCTCTCTACACCACCAATTCTGAAGACGTAGGCAGTGGCTGTCTTGGGTACCATGTCCCTTTGAGGTTCTCACACCCTCTTACCTCTCTGTAACCCTGAATCATGATTCAAATCTCAGAGAGTTGGCTGCGTGTGTGGGAGTGGGGATGCCCATCGGTTGACTGAATTTAAGAAGGTATCATCATCAATATCATTTCTTTCATGGTGTTGACACTTGTTTAGCAAGCATGGAACATATATATGCAAATGATTTATCTCCATAGACGCCGCCGGGGCTACATCCGAACACAAAATGCTTTTCCGAACCCCTTAGATTCAAAGATTCAAAGATTTGAATCTGTGAAGTTTTCAATCTGAAAGCGATTGATTGAAAAGAGTAGGATGATGTGATGAAGCCGTTACATAGAAAGAAGAAATACCTCAGCTGCATAATACTTGTTTCCTGTTCAGTGGGAGGAACACTTGACAGTGTTGTGGCTTCACTCTCAAACATGACCCTGTGATATAGTGTGATATTGAGAGCGGGTAGAGTCCACGTTTCCCATGGTGGCCATAAATATAAATATGTTATTTATACATCATGTACTGCAAAGCAATTCCTCTTTATTCGGTTATCCCCGCCTCTCATAAACTATATATTATTTATTTTTGTGAAGTCTAATTTTGAGTAAATTCTGACTCAACACATTAAGCACATTTAGCATTAAAATGTCACTAAGCTATCAGACATTTTTTCGTCTCCTTTCCCTCCCCTAACAAGGAAAAGAAAGTCCTGCACTGTGCGTAACCTTAGAGCAAAGGTTACACACAGTGCAGGACTTTCTTTTCTTTTTCATAGAACCTCTATGCCAACCAAAATGACAGAAAGTTGAAAAGTTGTGAGGAAATGAGTGGGTGGGGGCAAACTAGTGAGATATGAGAAGTTGTTGTCCGTGGGAAAGTGGCACAGCACTTCTGTAGTCGTGTCCTCTGAGTGAAACCTCTGTCAGCCACAGCAGAGACTCAGATAAACACCAAGAAGCTGAGACTTCGGCCTGACACCGAGGCTGCCTGACAATCTGATTCTTCTCTTTGTCATCATTGGCGGCAATTAATTTGATCTAAATGATGTAAATTAAAGTACTTTAAAACACCTACACTGTTTTCATGCGTGGCAAAAAAAAGTACATGAACGGGTACACAAATACCAGCCTTTGTTTGTAACTTGGCATCAACAATATATCTGATTTGACAAAAATCTCTTCTAACTAAATCATTATCTGTTCATTCTTCTCTTCAATCTCCACTGATTGTGTGTGTGTGTGTGTGTGTGTCTTTACTGCAAGAGCTTTGTTGTTGCCTAAGCCGTAGCAAAGGCATAATAGATAAACCCTAATATCTATTTATAGTTCACTGACATTAGCTAACTTTTGCCGCCCTAATACTACCCTGATACTAGTCATAACAGGCCTCCCCAAAACCACAGTGTATTGAATTAGTTATGGTTGTATTTTAATGCTAATGAAATAAACTGAAAAAAAATGAACATAGCCTGACTTTAATGTGTAAAATTGGCCTCTTTAAATTCAATTAAATTCAATTTTTTGAATTTTCTTTTTTTATCTCATCATCAGTTATCTCAAGACACTTAACAGATTCTACAGAGTAGGTCTAGACCACACTTTATAATTTACAAAGACCCAGCATTTCCAATAATTCCCCCGAGAGCAAGCATTTGGTGCAACAGACCCAGGCTCTTAGTAGACGGTGTCTGTCGCTGAGGGTTGGGGGTGTGATAAAAAGTGGCAATAACAGTCACAATAAAGATAATGGAACTATTAACTATTAACAAGCATTTCTGGGGCACAAGTGCACACAGATGGAAAGAGAGAGGAGAGAGGAGCTCAGTGTGTCTAAAACTATAACAGCATAATTAAGAACTGGTCCAAGGCAAACCTGAGCCAGTTCTATAAGGGTTGGTAGATTAATCTGACAACTATGAAGAGAAGCAGAGAAGCAGAGAAGAGAAGGGGTGCCGTATCTGCAGATATACACCCTCTCCCACTGGTTTTGGCGAACGCTGCAACTCCTCACTCCCTAACTCTGAGCTTTATCAAACAGGAGAGTTTTAAGTTTACTCTTAACTGTGAGGACAGTGTCTGCCTCCCAAACCCAGACTGAGAGCTGGTTCCACAGGAGAGGAGCCTGATAACTGAAGGCTCTGGCTCCTATTCTACTTGTAGAGACTGTAGGAACCACAAGTAACTCTGCATTTTGGGAGTCCAGTGCTCTTGTTGGACAATAAGGTACTATGAGCCCATTAAGATAGGATGGTGCTTGACCATTTAGAGCTTTGTAGGTCAGGAGAAGGATTTTAAATTCAATCCTGGATTTAAAGGAAGGAAGCCAATGCAGAGAAGCTAGTACAGGAGAAATATGATCTCTTTTCTTAGTTCTTGTCAGCACTCGTGCTGCAGCATTCTGGATCAGTTGTAGAGTCTTAAGGGACTTATTTGAGCAACCTGATTGTAAGGAATTACAGTAGTCCAGCCTTGAAGTAACGAATGCATGGACTAGTGTTTCTGCATCGTTTTGAGACAGGATGTACCTAATTTTGGCAATGTTACGTAGGTGAAAAAAAATGCTTTAAAAATTTGTTTTAACTGGGCGTTAACGGATATATATATACATAAAGAGATAAGTTTGTAAGACAAACCTTTAATTTAACCCCTTAAGAAAAAGAACATTTTGTTTCTTCCTTTAAAAGTTACACAGACTTACTTTAATGTGTAAAATTGGCCTCTTTAAAGAGATATGTATGTAAGACACCAGTTTACTGTTGTTTGGATTACAGATTAAAAGCAAAAGTGAAAAGAATGAACATGCTAGTATTTGTTTCATTTGTGTTCATACTTAAAATTAACCTTGCGACTAACCATATAGTTACAGTTTTTGCCTATTGCTTACATACTTTTTGCAGAATTTGGCTCATTATGTCAAAACTCTGAAGCTGTGGTTATACTGTGTTTAAGGTATGCTACAAGAAGTTTAGGTTTTAAGGCTTTGGTCTAAGCATTTGTTTTTAGTGTGTAAGCAATGGGCAAAAACTGTAATATAGTTAGTGTTGGAAATAGTTGTGAAAAGAGATGACATTTGGTGTAAGGTTGGATGGCAGCTGACAGCTTTCCTCTACTCTTACACTTACACACTATATATTTTTATAGGAGGATTTCCTAAATGTTATGATTTAAAAAAAAAAGGAAATATAGTAAATCCAAAGTAGTATTTATTGATGTATATATTTAACACATCAGGTAAGTGAAATTGCACATACACCACATTCCTCACATGCATAGTCAAAGTTTGACTATGCGTGGTACTTGGTAAGCTAAGTGAACATCAGAAACAAAGCAATAGGAAAATTAACTTTCGACTAAAGTTGTTCTCCCTTCTCACCCTCCCCCTCCTCCTCCCTGAGTTTCAGGTTCCTAGAAAGGCAGTTTTCTACCACCATCAGGGGAACAAGAAGCCCCTGAACCCCCAAAACAAATGAGGCAGAAACCCACCGAACCCACCAGCCCGTCTCAGCTCCCTGCACTACTCTCGTCTGCTCTCCCTGACAGACCCTGGGAGAAGGTTGCAAGCCCCCCACCACATCAACCACAGTGCTCCAACGTGCCTCTCTTCATGCACATCAAGGCAAACTCAGCTCCATTTATTTTATGCTGCTGAGACCAGGAGTCAAATGAGATGTTTGCAAAAATACAGCCAGATTGAGAAATGCTTTGGTTTCAGTTCATATGTGGCCTGTGATGATTTGATTTCAATCTGAGGTCAGATTCACATAACTTGACAATAGATATGTATATGCAAAATATTTAAGATTTTAAGAATGAATGAATGATTAGTTTTATTCAAAAATAAATTAACAAAAAACTTAAAATGAAAGACACAAAGTATTTCACTTTAAGTAAGTAAGTAAGTAAAGTTTATTTCTATAGCACATTTAAAAACAGCTTGCGCTGACCAAAGTGCTGTACATAGCGCATTAGCCACAGGGTAATAAAATAAAATAAGAAAAATAAAACACGTACAAATCAGTGATTTAGGCTAAAAAGTACATTGAAAGACAAACACTTAATTACAAACATAGCAGGATAAGACAATTAAGATGCCAGGAAGGCCAATGTAAAAAGACGAGTTTTGAGCCTGGCTTTGAATATCACAATTGAAGGGGCATTTCTGATGTCAGGTGGCAGTCGGTTCCACAGCTGAGGACCAGCAACAGAAAAGGCTCGGTCACCTTTTTGCTTAAGCCGGGACCGTGGGACATGGAGGAGGCCTTTGCTGGAGGATCTGAGGGACCTGGGGGCTGCTTGAAGATGAATAATATCAGCTATGTAGCTGGGGGCCAGGGCGTGAAGCGCTTTAAAATCATCAATAGTATTTTAAATTGTATCCTAGACTGAACTGGAAGCGAGTGCAAGGAGGCTAGGACAGGTGTAATGTGTTCACGCTTTTTTGTATTCGTGAGCAGCCTAGCCGCTGCATTTTGGACCATATGAAGCCGAGCCACCAGAATCAGAGGGACACCAAAGTAGAGAGAGTTACAATAGTCTAAGCGGGAGGTTATGAAGGCATGGATGACTTTATCCAGATCATTGTATGACAGAACAGACATGAGTTTAGAAATTATTCTTAGTTGGTAAAAACTGGACTTTACAACAGAAGATATTTGTTTCTCCAGGTTAAGATGGGAGTCTAAATAACACCCAAGTTATGTGCATGGGATTTAACATAGGGGGCAAGGTGACCAAGGTCGGCAGGGATGGCAGTTTTGGATTTTGAAGGACCAAAGACAATAACTTTGGTTTTGTTATCATTTAACTGAAGGAAATTGTTAGCAATCAAGATTTTAATTTCTTTCCAACAGTCTAAAAGAGGCTGCATGGAGTTGCTGGATTTAAGTGGGATGTACAGTTGGGAGTCATCTACATAGAAATGGAATGAGATATTACATTTTCTGATGATGTTACCTAAGGGGAGCATATAATGGCTGAAGAGTACTGGACCCAGAATGGATCCCTGAGGGACACCATAAGACACAGGGGCAAGGGATGAGGAGTACTGGCCTATGGATATTGAGAAAGATCTTTGGTGGAGGTAGGAGTGAAACCAGCTTAGAGCTGTACCCTTAATGCCAACTCACTGTTCGAGACGCTCTAATAGTGTACCATGGTCTACAGTGTCAAATGCAGCGCTAAGATCCAACAAGACCAGAATGCCATTATCACCTGAGTCAAGAGTGAGCAAGAGGTAATTTGTCACCTTTAACAGGGCTGTCTCAGTGCTGTGGCGGGTTTTGAACCCAGATTGAAATGGCTCTAGGATCTCTTTTAAGAAAAAGAAAGAATAAGCAAAATAAATAAATGCTCTTGTTCGAAAAGAAGTAGGAAGAAGCTAAATACTTTTCGGGTCCTATACCCTTTTGGAAATGTCCGTACCCTTATCAACGTCTTTTCAATCTATTGTTTTTCAATAAACAACCATACAAAGTACATACAAAGTACATACAAAGTACAAAACATCATCAAAATTCCAAAAACATTTGCAGATCAATTAAGCGATCAAGTTCCTATTCCATAATTTTCTTAATTAAATCATTTCTTCATGTACCATCCTTAAGCTACAGTCCATCAGGTATATTTATCAAGCACAATTCACTTTTAAATAGATCAGAGCAAAACTGAAACAAGTTAATACAATATTATGGAAGCCTTTATTGTCACTATATTACAGTGAATACCACGAAATTGCGAGTGCTTAAAAGAAAACGATATTGCATACATCCATATATAACATAAAAACAATAATTCATTCAATCTGTTATCATGAGTAAAGATAACAGATTTTTATGATTGTTGAAGCAAGGGTGTTTTGGTATTGTATTGTCCAAAAATGGTAGCTTTATAAGCTAGTCAGATTTTTTTCAATTAGGGATTTGTGTATTTGATGACATTATTCTACTGCAGTCCAGCGTCTCAAAGGGTTGTATTATTCAGAAAGGTTTATTAGGTTTCATCTTTTATTAGAATAGTGTCACTAGCACAACTAATTTACTGAAACATTCACACACTCGAACAGTGACGACCAGTTTCAATTTATTACATTTTTATACGGTATATTTTTTTTTATGCCTGTCAATCAGGAAACGTGTGGGGTCGCCTCATATGACTTGTAGCAATAGCGCGGAATTGAAATAAAAGTCATCTAGAGTTTATACGATGTGGAATCCTTGGTACTTTTTCTGAGTGAACTTGAAAGGAATAGCCTGCATCTTACCATCCCAACAAGACCCATTTGGTTATAAACTAGTGTTTCAGACTGTGAGAGCAAACAGAGAAACAGCCAAAGCTACATACTGCATTGGATCATGGCCCCAACCCCGGAGGGTTTGCGAAGTAGAATAGTCACGTCATCTGCATATAGATTGATTCTGTGTCGTTTGTTTAACCTAGCTTTGCTGTTGATGATTATGACTATATCAATACTGTATATGTAGCAAAATGGAGATTGTGAAGATTATATAATCCATCATTTGGCAACCTGGATTTATTTAGTCATTTGGTTAGACCTGGACACATTCAAGTCACTCATCACAACATACATATTTAGATTATAGCCTTCAACCTATAATAGTTTCACATTTCATCTACTGTTAGTTACTGGTTTTATTGTTTCCCTTACTTTTAATATGCCTGTTTTTATGTGTTGTTTTTTTTGCTTCACTCTTCATTAGCTGCTGCTAATGCTATGTTATGGTAAATATGTTCAGGGGGCGATGCCTCCTATGTTGTTAGGAAGGATAAGGAGGAACTTTGCAAATTGTATTGACAAACCACATGCAGCATGATGACTCAGTACGTCTCTTTAACACTTCTTTCTTTTGCTGTGATGGTCAAACTTTATACATTTTTCTTAAATGATTAAACTGCAATCAGCCCTTTTCATGTATTAAATATTACAAATATTGTAATACATATGTACAGTAAATATTTGCAATTTTAGTTTTTATTATTTTATTATTTTCATTATGGATTTGTAAATTATATATTACTTTTAATGGCTTGCAAATTATGTGCCAGATAACTACAAATAACTTTGTAATTATGTTAATGTTAATGGTTACTTTATCATTAATTAAGAGCTTATAAATTACTTAAAAAGGTAATTATTGTAAAGTGTTACCCTGAAATCTTACTCCAAATCTGCCTTCTTTCCAAGCTGTGACTATAAATAAAATATCTTCTCAATGTCTTTCTAACACAAAGGTTACTCAGACTATAGTTCACCGCTTGAGATAAAGTTGGTAAAGAAAGACAAAATCTAACATCTGTCCACTCACATAAGGAAATGTGTGGGATGATGGGTAACACACACACACACACACACACACACACACACACACACACACACACACACACACTGTAATGTGTAATTGCCACTTCAATAGTAAAAGGTCCACATGTTCACATGAGAACGATAAGATATTCAAACTTTCCAAAGGATGTTCGGTGTGTTTATGAGTCAACCCACTTCAACAGTCATTAAAGTGGTAAATACAGTACTTGTCTTAATCTGTATTGGTCTTACAGTAAATAAGGTTTCATCTTGACTTTTTGTGTCACCCCAATTCTATTCACACTGGATCCCAATCCTGAAGGGTACTAAACCTTCAGCAACAGAGCAACATCTCTGTTTTTATAGACTTTGCCTGTATAAGACTAAGTGTAGCATAAGAGGTAACACCTCTAAAAGTGATTAAAACAAGGAGGATATTTTGAGATATTAATTTTTAAATAATGTTCTTTTTTAATTATCTTGTAATTTCAATTAATTTGGCAGCATTTTTTTCTGTCCCTCCAATGCCTAAAGTCCCACAATCCTCAGCCTTGTTTCAAAATCAAATAAAATCTCTTTGTGTCATGTCATCAGTTGATGGGTGTGAGAAAGAGAAAAGAGGACGTTGCCAGCAAACGAGGACACACAAGAATCACTCAACATTCAGCTGTGCAATACAGAGGTAAGTTGGAATCTTATTGTTATAATATCAATATATTCATACGAATGTATTCATTTTTTAGACATTTTCTTATGCACCTGCACAACATGGAAAATTAAATCTACCGGCACGCTTCAACGTCTTCTTTGCAACTTCAAGGCTGTGACTTGTGAGGGATATTATTTATAGATTTACATGATCAGGTTACTACATTTTTATCTTTATTACAGAGGCTCATATAAAATCTCGGTGGATATTTACTGGCAAAAAAAAGTTGGGGAAAATGACTTTACTAGTCTGCTGCGTGCTTCTATGCTATCTTTAGTTTTTCCTTCAGGCTTTGCTCTTTCATGTTTACCGTATGATCAGATATCAAAAATTAACCAATGCAGTTTTGAGATATTATTTGCCCCACATCTCATGATAAATTAATAAATTTAACAAATTGCAAATACACTTTATTTATATGTTTAATGTGGAAAGATAATATTCCCAATTTTAAAATCATTCTGCTGTTCTAAATGTCTACAAAAGGGTACATGCTGCTGAAATGGAAGTATAAAAAATGAACCATAGTGTCAGTTTAGAAGTCGTCAGACAACACCACAGCCGGGTTATCCTTCAGTGAAAACCCTGAAACTTTTATGCAGGTGGGTGGGCTATATTTGCTAAGAAAACCTCAAGCTTTGGCATTGTAACCGAACATGTACCAGCAGGTGTGCGACATCTGATTAAGTGAGGCTCTAAAAGGGACATGAAAGAGCTGATTCCTGCAGGTTTATTCTGCAGGATTTTTTTTAACCTAGTCTCCCATCAACTCCCTCAGTCAGCACTCAGTCTGCCATGCCGCGGTCATTCCTCGTCAAGAGTAAAAGGACTCATGTACTCGGCTCATCTAAGGACTTCTATAGACGACATTCCCAGGCCCAAACAGACGCCCACCAGCCTGTGCAGCATGCGATGGGACAGGACAGGAGGTGTCCAGAAGATGTTGTGCAGCCTTTGTACCCCATGTTAGGGGCCAAAGAGCGTCTGGCTGAAGCCTGCTCAACGTGGGAGGGGATGGCAGTCCAGTCTCATTCTGCCGCTACAAATGAGCTTTGGCCTTCAGGTACCCAACACTTTCTTTAGCAGTAATTTTTTTTACAAAATTGTTACAGTATGTGCTGTTTAGATGCCACGTGAGAGTGTTGTTGATCTCGGTCATAACTGAGCAGAGATGGGGACTCGAGTTTGAGACTCGGACTCAAGTTTGACACTGAAGTCGCACACGCTGTGACTTTAGACTTTGAAATTCAATTAAATTAAATTTTATTTCAGCCAGGTCTCACGGCAGTTCGTGTAAATGTGACGTTATTTGAATCTATTGATACGTGTTCACGGAGACGTTTTTGTCGGTTTTTACGTGGCGGACAACACGAAAATGTTAAGTAATGTATTTCAATGGGAAGCATATTTTGTGGCCACAGCACGAAAATGGTAGGGAGTAATATAAAAAGCTGAAAATCTGCGTAGGGAGGTTGGTCGGGGTGGTGGATGGCGTCCCTGCTTTGCCGTTTTGTCCCGCGTGTTACTGTGGCGCGTCTCCCGGCGTCCTATCCCAGAGAAAATAACGTGACATTTACACGTAAAAAATGAGAAAAACGTCTCCGTGAACACGTATCAACAGATTAAGAATAACGTGGACATTTACACGAACTGCCGTGAGACCGGGTTGTTTATTTATAGTATCAAATCATAACAAGAGTTATCTCGAGACACTTTACAGATAGAGTAGGTCTAGACCACACTCTATAATTTACAAAGCCCCAACAATTCCAACAATTACAGTAATTCCCTCAAGAGCAAGCAGTGCGACAGTGGCGAGGAAAAACTCCCTCTTGGGAAGAAACCTCGGACAGACCCAGGCTCTTGGTAGGCGGTGTCTGACGGGCCGGTTGGGGATATGATGAACAGTGGCAATAATAGTCACATTAATAATGGAACAGTGACTTCAAATGGTAGTTGTAGTAGTTCATGTCATATCAGGGCACTGCAGGGCGTTACAGGATGTAGCGTGGTCCAGCAGAGCATGGATGGACTTGACTTAAGACTCGTCTTCAAAAGACTTCAGACTCAACTCGGACTCAGGATGCAGAACACGTGAACAATCTATTTTTAGGAAAGGTCTGATTAGCTGAACCTTCCCCTCACTGCGTGACTTACAACCTACCTACGTAACATGTAACGTATTCGCTGCGCGTGGCCACACGTGAGAGAGGACAACAAACATGTAGACCACACCGGCAGTTGCTATGTCATTCTTCAAAAGCTTTGTCTTTAAAACATTACCCAATATGACTTGGACTCTTGCTCAAAGACTTGAGACTTGACTTGGACTCTAGCTCAGAGACTTGAGATTTGAGTTGGACTCTAGCTCAGAGACTAGAGCAGTGGTTCCCAACCTTTTTTCCTTGGCGCCCCCCCCTACTCATGTCTAAGAAAAGCTGAGCCCCCCCCCCCCCCCACCCAAAACCTAAGTTGAGGTAACTCTCGAGATAGAGCCTCTCTTTCTTTTTTGATACAGAGGAGTTATCAGCACTGTTTCTCCGGCATGTTTCATTCATAAGATTGTGATGCCGTGGCGGCAGGAAAAATGAGGATACAACAAAATATATAGTTTTCATACAGACTTTTGTATACATTAGATATTCTAGTGTATTATAATTTGTTTAACATGTGCAAAACATTTTTTTTTACCTCAACCTCAAACCAGATAAAGACTCGCGCCCCCCCTGTGATCTTTGCCGCCCCCCCTGGGGGTGCCCGGACCCCAGGTTGGGAACCACTGGACTAGAGCATCTCTGTAATTGAGACAATAGGCTCGTCAAAGATGAGCAAGGTCTGCGCAGAATCGGTCACCGGGCGATCGCCGCCCAATGCATGCCGGTTAGATTTGTGTCCGACTTGATCCCGATTTGCTCTGACGTCATGCACACGTGGGCAACAATAACCTCACAAAATCAAGGCGGCCGCAGTTTTTAGAGCCAGGCGCCGCAGTTGCTCTCCACCTACTGCAAGACCCAGGCGGACCCAGGGGCATGCTGGGAAATGCATGCTGATCTAACAGCTGATTGGTTCAGAGTCGACTGACATGATGAATTTTTATTGCTTTTGAATTGGAGGGATTTTAACTGCTATTTGTCTGATTTAAAGGCTTATTCTGTACAGAACACATGTTGTGTGGCTGCTAGTTACGTTTAGAAGTCAGAGAGACTAAATCTGTTCAGATTACATATAATCTACAGTCTGTTAATTAAAATCAGCAACAGATCGCATGTAGAGAATTTTGACAGCTACTCATAATAAAATCAACTGGAGACTGTGTACAAGCTGATTTATTGGTCTGATTTTATTAAATCGGAATCGGACCAAAGTGTTTCTGTCACTTCCTGTTCAGCCTGAAGACTGCTGGAATCATAGACAGTGTATATATATAGGCTGGAATCGGCTGGAAACTGTCCGACTTGACAGCGGATTTTTGTCACTGCCCCCGGCTGCTGCTACCTGCTCTCGTCCACCTTACAGGCGAGGTGCAGTTCATCTCCAACGAGCCTATTAGTTTAGAACAAAGCCTCAACATACAGGATTAATCTTTGTACACTCAAGGCCAGAGAATGCTAACCAAAATACCCCTAAACATTCTCAACCATTCTCTGTAAACTAAAGACATTCCCATCATTATCTTTTCATAATCTAACAAAAGCCCCTGTGGAGAACAGAGACGCTCCTCTGCCGTTCTCGCCTTGGACGGCGGACAAACACCCGGCATCTGAAAGAGAGAGACACCTGGAGCGACTGGTCTTCATGTTAGTCAACCACACATCGCACACTGACCTCAAATCCCCTGTCAGCGAGTGCCCGCTCTGTGAAAAGGTAGGAAGCCTCTGCATAGTGAAAAGCCTCTGCTGTTATAATAAAAGAGGAAACCAGAGTGAATAACGATAAAAGTAACTGCCACGACACAGAAGCTGTCAACATGTCAGAGGGTGACACAGCAGAGTGGTTCAGGGTGTTAAACACAATGTGTAAGAGCAGTCTGTGCTGGTTTATAGGAGTAGGATGTTGCAAACAAAGCTGTCATTTTAAAAAGATAACTGGTCTGCACACTTCTGCCAGAGGAATGCACAGTGAAAACTATGGAGCAAAAATAGTGCAAATTGTATTAATGTCCTGCCACTAAATTCAACTTATTACCACTAGTTTTACTCTTATTGTTGTAATTTATAATAAATAAACCTCAATTATATGAAATTATACCAAAAGTTTGAGTTAAAAAAAATCTAAAATTATGAATTACTTCGACAAATAGTTACAATTTAGTTTATAATCACAGACTGTCAAAGTTTAGTCTTGATACTGTTTAGAAACCATGTCATTGTTTTTTCAAATGATATCAAAATTGAATAAAACATCTAAAATTCAATGAAAGAAGTGAACTGATCCACAATTTTTATCTACGAAGAGCGTTGTATGGAACCATCTGTGTTATTTTTGGGCAATTTGATTTAAAGAATCCCAAAAATGGGTCAAATTTTCCCAGAGGACAACATGAGGGTTAAAAGAAAGTCTCTAAACCGAATTGAAACATTTGTGATCATTGTGTCGATCATCCTGGTACTTTTACATGCGGCAGTTGAACTGTTTTGGCTTCTTGCGCCACTGAGCAACTCTCATAGGAATGAACAGGGCCCTGACTCCAAACCTGTATCCAGTTCTCTTCACACATCCATGATCCCAACATAATAATCAGTAAGTTCCAGGAGTGCTGGCTAGGGCGGGGTATCATTAAAAAAATATTGGATACCGCTACCGATAACAATACTGTGACTTTGATACCGGTTGAAACCGGTTCAACAATACTTTTTCAACACCAATTTTTTAATCTTTCACAGATTCTCACTCCCATCGTGTTAAATACGAAGGCTTGGTCAGGTGCCTTTGGCATTGTTATTGACGACAAAAGTCTCCTTTAGCGTCTGAAGCGATCTAAACGAGCTTTATCCAAATGCGCTTGGTCGGGACTATTGGCGTCACTTTTGATGCAGTTATGTTAAGGAAAAGGTCGTCGGGGGGCTTACATTTACATGACACGTGGGAAGAACGGGACGGTTGGGTTTAGGTAAAGAAGAACAGGACAGTTGAGTTTAGGTAAAGAAGAACGGGACAGTTGGGTTTAGGTAAAGAAGAACGGGACAGTTGGGTTTAGGTAAAGAAGAACGGGACAGTTGGGTTTAGGTAAAGAAGAACGGGACAGTTGGGTTTAGGTAAAGAAGAACGGGACAGTTGGGTTTAGGTAAAGAAGAACGGGACAGTTGGGTTTAGATAAAGAAGAACGGGACAGTTGGGTTTAGGTAAAGAAGAACGGGACAGTTGGGTTTAGGTAAAGAAGAACGGGACAGTTGGGTTTAGATAAAGAAGAACGGGACAGTTGGGTTTAGGTAAAGAAGAACGGGACAGTTGGGTTTAGATAAAGAAGAACGGGACAGTTGGGTTTAGGTAAAGAAGAACGGGACAGTTGGGTTCAGATAAAGAAGAATGGGACAGTTGGGTTTAGGTAAAGAAGAACGGGACAGTTGGGTTTAGATAAAGAAGAACGGACAGTTGGGTTTAGGTAAAGAAGAACGGGACAGTTGGGTTTAGGTAAAGAAGAACGGGACAGTTGGGTTTAGATAAAGAACGGGACAGTTGGGTTTAGGTAAAGAAGAACGGGACAGTTGGGTTTAGGTAAAGAAGAACGGGACAGTTGGGTTTAGGTAAAGAAGAACGGGACAGTTGAGTTTAGGTAAAGAAGAACGGGACAGTTGGGTTTAGGTAAAGAAGAACGGGACAGTTGAGTTTAGGTAAAGAAGAACGGACAGTTGGGTTTAGGTAAAGAAGAACGGGACAGTTGGGTTTAGGTAAAGAAGAACGGGACAGTTGGGTTTAGGTAAAGAAGAACAGGACAGTTGGGTTTAGGTAAAGAAGAACGGGACAGTTGGGTTTAGATAAAGAACGGGACAGTTGGGTTTAGGTAAAGAAGAACGGGACAGTTGGGTTTAGGTAAAGAAGAACGGGACAGTTGGGTTTAGGTAAAGAAGAACGGGACAGTTGAGTTTAGGTAAAGAAGAACGGGACAGTTGGGTTTAGATAAAAGAAGAACGGGACAGTTGGGTTTAGGTAAAGAAGAACGGGACAGTTGGGTTTAGGTAAAGAAGAACGGGACAGTTGGGTTTAGGTAAAGAAGAACGGGACAGTTGGGTTTAGGTAAAGAAGAACGGGACAGTTGGGTTTAGGTAAAGAAGAACGGGACAGTTGGGTTTAGATAAAGAAGAACGGGACAGTTGGGTTTAGGTAAAGAAGAACGGGACAGTTGGGTTTAGGTAAAGAAGAACGGGACAGTTGGGTTTAGATAAAGAAGAACGGGACAGTTGGGTTTAGGTAAAGAAGAACAGGACAGTTGGGTTTAGATAAAGAAGAACGGGACAGTTGGGTTTAGGTAAAGAAGAACGGGACAGTTGGGTTCAGATAAAGAAGAATGGGACAGTTGGGTTTAGGTAAAGAAGAACGGGACAGTTGGGTTTAGATAAAGAAGAACGGGACAGTTGGGTTTAGGTAAAGAAGAACGGGACAGTTGGGTTTAGGTAAAAAGAAGAACGGGACAGTTGGGTTTAGATAAAGAAGAACGACAGTTGGGTTTAGGTAAAGAAGAACGGGACAGTTGAGTTTAGGTAAAGAAGAACGGACAGTTGGGTTTAGATAAAGAAGAAGGACAGTTGGGTTTAGATAAAGAAGAACGGGACAGTTGGGTTTAGGTAAAGAAGAACGGGACAGTTGGGTTTAGGTAAAGAAGAACGGGACAGTTGGGTTTAGGTAAAGAAGAACGGGACAGTTGAGTTTAGGTAAAGAAGAACGAACGGGACAGTTGGGTTTAGGTAAAGAAGAACGGGACAGTTGGGTTTAGGTAAAGAAGAACAGGACAGTTGGGTTTAGGTAAAGAAGAACAGGACAGTTGGGTTTAGGTAAAGAAGAACAGGACAGTTGGGTTTAGGTAAAGAAGAACAGGACAGTTGGGTTTAGGTAAAGAAGAACAGGACAGTTGGGTTTAGGTAAAGAAGAACGGGACAGTTGGGTTTAGGTAAAGAAGAACAGGACAGTTGGGTTTAGGTAAAGAAGAACAGGACAGTTGAGTTTAGGTAAAGAAGAACGGGACAGTTGGGTTTAGGTAAAGAAGAACGGGACAGTTGGGTTTAGATAAAGAAGAACGGGACAGTTGGGTTTAGGTAAAGAAGAACAGGACAGTTGGGTTTAGGTAAAGAAGAACAGGACAGTTGAGTTTAGGTAAAGAAGAACGGGACAGTTGGGTTTAGATAAAGAAGAACGGGACAGTTGGGTTTAGGTAAAGAAGAACGGGACAGTTGGGTTTAGGTAGAGAAGAACGACAGACAGTTGAAGAACGTTTAGGTAAAGAACGGGACAGTTGGGTTTAGGTAAAGAAGAACGGGACAGTTGGGTTTAGGTAAAGAAGAACGGACAGTTGAGTTTAGGTAAAGAAGAACAGGACAGTTGGGTTTAGATAAAGAAGAACGGACAGTTGGGTTTAGGTAAAGAAGAACAGGACAGTTGGGTTTAGATAAAGAAGAACGGACAGTTGGGTTTAGATAAAGAAGAACGGGACAGTTGGGTTTAGGTAAAGAAGAACGGGACAGTTGGGTTTAGGTAAAGAAGAACGGGACAGTTGGGTTTAGGTAAAGAAGAACGAAGTTGGGTTTAGGGAAAGAAGAACAGGACAGTTGGGTTTAGGTAAAGAAGAACGACAGTTGGGTTTAGGTAAAGAAGAACGGACAGTTG
>NC_041345.1:2027993-2088363 GCF_004354835.1 Perca flavescens | reverse complement strand
TTTAGTAAAGAAGAACGGGACAGTTGGGTTTAGGTAAAGAAGAACGGGACAGTTGGGTTTAGTAAAGAAGAACGGGACAGTTGGGTTTAGTAAAGAAGAACGGGACAGTTGGGTTTAGGTAAAGAAGAACGGGACAGTTGGGTTTAGGTAAAGAAGAACGGGACAGTTGGGTTTAGATAAAGAAGAACGGGACAGTTGGGTTTAGGTAAAGAAGAACGGGACAGTTGGGTTTAGGTAAAGAAGAACGGGACAGTTGGGTTTAGGTAAAGAAGAACGGGACAGTTGGGTTTAGGTAAAGAAGAACGGGACAGTTTAGATAAAGAAGAACGGGGTTTAGATAAAGAAGAACGGGACAGTTGGGTTTAGGTAAAGAAGAACGGGACAGTTGGGTTTAGGTAAAGAAGAACGGGACAGTTGGGTTTAGGTAAAGAAGAACGGGACAGTTGGGTTTAGGTAAAGAAGAACGGGACAGTTGGGTTTAGATAAAGAAGAACGGGACAGTTGGGTTAGGTAAAGGTTTAGGTAAAGAAGAACGGGACAGTTGGGTTTAGGTAAAGAAGAACGGGACAGTTGGGTTTAGATAAAGAAGAACGGGACAGTTGGGTTTAGATAAAGAAGAACGGGACAGTTGGGTTTAGGTAAAGAAGAACGGGACAGTTGGGTTTAGGTAAAGAAGAACGGGACAGTTGGGTTTAGGTAAAGAAGAACGGGACAGTTGGGTTTAGATAAAGAAGAACGGGACAGTTGGGTTTAGGTAAAGAAGAACGGGACAGTTGGGTTAGATAAAGAAGAACGGGACAGTTGGGTTTAGGTAAAGAAGAACGGGACAGTTGGGTTTAGGTAAAGAAGAACGGGACAGTTGGGTTTAGGTAAAGAAGAACGGGACAGTTGGGTTTAGGATAAAGAAGAACGGGACAGTTGGGTTTAGGTAAAGAAGAACGGGACAGTTGGGTTTAGGTAAAGAAGAACGGGACAGTTGGGTTTAGGTAAAGAAGAACGGGACAGTTGGGTTTAGGTAAAGAAGAACGGGACAGTTGGGTTTAGTAAAGAAGAACGGGACAGTTGGGTTTAGGTAAAGAAGAACGGGACAGTTGGGTTTAGGGTAAAGAAGAACGGGACAGTTGGGTTTAGATAAAGAAGAACGGGACAGTTGGGTTTAGGTAAAGAAGAACGGGACAGTTGGGTTTAGGTAAAGAAGAACGGGACAGTTGGGTTTAGATAAAGAAGAACGGGACAGTTGGGTTTAGGTAAAGAAGAACGGGACAGTTGGGTTTAGATAAAGAAGAACGGGACAGTTGGGTTTAGATAAAGAAGAACGGGACAGTTGGGTTTAGGTAAAGAAGAACGGGACAGTTGGTTTAGATAAAGAAGAACGGGACAGTTGGGTTTAGGTAAAGAAGAACGGGACAGTTGGGTTTAGGTAAAGAAGAACGGGACAGTTGGGTTTAGATAAAGAAGAACGGGACAGTTGGGTTTAGGTAAAGAAGAACGGGACAGTTGGGTTTAGGTAAAGAAGAACGGGACAGTTGGGTTTAGGTAAAGAAGAACGGGAAGTTGGGTTTAGATAAAGAAGAACGGGACAGTTGGGTTTAGGTAAAGAAGAACGGGACAGTTGGGTTTAGGTAAAGAAGAACGGGACAGTTGGGTTTAGGTAAAGAAGAACGGGACAGTTGGGTTTAGGTAAAGAAGAACGGGACAGTTGGGTTTAGGTAAAGAAGAACGGGACAGTTGGGTTTAGATAAAGAAGAACGGGACAGTTGGGTTTAGGTAAAGAAGAACGGGACAGTTGGGTTTAGGTAAAGAAGAACGGGACAGTTGGGTTTAGGTAAAGAAGAACGGGACAGTTGGGTTTAGGTAAAGAAGAACGGGACAGTTGGGTTTAGATAAAGAAGAACGGGACAGTTGGGTTTAGGTAAAGAAGAACGGGACAGTTGGGTTTAGGTAAAGAAGAACGGGACAGTTGGGTTTAGGTAAAGAAGAACGGGACAGTTGGGTTTAGGTAAAGAAGAACGGGACAGTTGGGTTTAGGTAAAGAAGAACGGGACAGTTGGGTTTAGATAAAGAAGAACGGGACAGTTGGGTTTAGGTAAAGAAGAACGGGACAGTTGGGTTTAGGTAAAGAAGAACGGGACAGTTGGGTTTAGGTAAAGAAGAACGGGACAGTTGGGTTTAGGTAAAGAAGAACGGGACAGTTGGGTTTAGGTAAAGAAGAAGGTAAAGAAGGACAGTTGGGTTTAGGTAAAGAAGAACGGGACAGTTGGGTTTAGGTAAAGAAGAACGGGACAGTTGGGTTTAGGTAAAGAAGAACGGGACAGTTGGGTTTAGATAAAGAAGAACGGGACAGTTGGGTTTAGATAAAGAAGAACGGGACAGTTGGGTTTAGGTAAAGAAGAACGGGACAGTTGGGTTTAGTAAAGAAGAACGGGACAGTTGGGTTTAGGTAAAGAAGAACGGGACAGTTGGGTTTAGGTAAAGAAGAACGGGACAGTTGGGTTTAGGTAAAAAGAAGAACGGGACAGTTGGGTTTAGGTAAAGAAGAACGGGACAGTTGGGTTTAGGTAAAGAAGAACGGGACAGTTGGGTTTAGGTAAAGAAGAACGGGACAGTTGGGTTTAGGTAAAGAAGAACGGGACAGTTGGGTTTAGGTAAAGAAGAACGGGACAGTTGGGTTTAGGTAAAGAAGAACGGGACAGTTGGGTTTAGGTAAAGAAGTTGGGTTTAGGTAAAGAAGAACGGGACAGTTGGGTTTAGATAAAGAAGAACGGGACAGTTGGGTTTAGTAAAGAAGAACGGGACAGTTGGGTTTAGGTAAAGAAGAACGGGACAGTTGGGTTTAGGTAAAGAAGAACGGGACAGTTGGGTTTAGGTAAAGAAGAACGGGACAGTTGGGTTTAGGTAAAGAAGAACGGGACAGTTGGGTTTAGGTAAAGAAGAACGGGACAGTTGGGTTTAGGTAAAGAAGAACGGGACAGTTGGGTTTAGGTAAAGAAGAACGGGACAGTTGGGTTTAGGTAAAGAAGAACGGGACAGTTGGGTTTAGGTAAAGAAGAACGGGACAGTAAAGAAGAACGGGACAGGGTTTAGGTAAAGAAGAACGGGACAGTTGGGTTTAGGTAAAGAAGAACGGGACAGTTGGGTTTAGATAAAGAAGAACGGGACAGTTTGGGTTTAGGTTTAAAGAAGAACGGGACAGTTGGGTTTAGGTAAAGAAGAACGGGACAGTTGGGTTTAGGATAAAGAAGAACGGGACAGTTGGGTTTAGTAAAGAAGAACGGGACAGTTGGGTTTAGGTAAAGAAGAACGGGACAGTTGGGTTTAGGTAAAGAAGAACGGGACAGTTGGGTTTAGGTAAAGAAGAACGGGACAGTTGGGTTTAGGTAAAGAAGAACGGGACAGTTGGGTTTAGGTAAAGAAGAACGGGACAGTTGGGTTTAGATAAAGAAGAACGGGACAGTTGGGTTTAGGTAAAGAAGAAGAAGAAGTTGGGTTTAGGGAAAGTTGGGTTTAGGTAAAGAAGAACGGGACAGTTGGGTTTAGATAAAGAAGAACGGGACAGTTGGGTTTAGATAAAGAAGAACGGGACAGTTGGGTTTAGGTAAAGAAGAACGGGACAGTTGGGTTTAGGTAAAGAAGAACGGGACAGTTGGGTTTAGGTAAAGAAGAACGGGACAGTTGGGTTTAGATAAAAAGAAGACAGTTGGGTTTAAGTAAAGAAGAACGGGGGTTTAGGTAAAGAAGAACGGGACAGTTGGGTTTAGGTAAAGAAGAACGGGACAGTTGGGTTTAGGTAAAGAAGAACGGGACAGTTGGGTTTAGGTAAAGAAGAACGGACAGTTGGGTTTAGATAAAGAAGAACGGGACAGTTGGGTTTAGGTAAAGAAGAACGGGACAGTTGGGTTTAGGTAAAGAAGAACGGGACAGTTGGGTTTAGGTAAAGAAGAACGGGACAGTTGGGTTTAGGTAAAGAAGAACGGGACAGTTGGGTTTAGGTAAAGAAGAACGGGACAGTTGGGTTTAGATAAAGAAGAACGGGACAGTTGGGTTTAGATAAAGAAGAACGGGACAGTTGGGTTTAGATAAAGAAGAACGGGACAGTTGGGTTTAGGTAAAGAAGAACGGGACAGTTGGGTTTAGGTAAAGAAGAACGGGACAGTTGGGTTTAGGTAAAGAAGAACGGGACAGTTGGGTTTAGGTAAAGAAGAACGGGACAGTTGGGTTTAGGTAAAGAAGAACGGGACAGTTGGGTTTAGGTAAAGAAGAACGGGACAGTTGGGTTTAGGTAAAGAAGAAGAACGGGACAGTTGGGTTTAGATAAAGAAGAACGGGACAGTTGGGTTTAGGTAAAGAAGAACGGGACAGTTGGGTTTAGGTAAAGAAGAACGGGACAGTTGGGTTTAGGTAAAGAAGAACGGGACAGTTGGGTTTAGGTAAAGAAGAACGGGACAGTTGGGTTTAGGTAAAGAAGAACGGGACAGTTGGGTTTAGGTAAAGAAGAACGGGACAGTTGGGTTTAGGTAAAGAAGAACGGGACAGTTGGGTTTAGGTAAAGAAGAACGGGACAGTTGGGTTTAGATAAAGAAGAACGGGACAGTTGGGTTTAGGTAAAGAAGAACGGGACAGTTGGGTTTAGATAAAGAAGAACGGGACAGTTGGGTTTAGGTAAAGAAGAACGGGACAGTTGGGTTTAGGTAAAGAAGAACGGGACAGTTGGGTTTAGGTAAAGAAGAACGGGACAGTTGGGTTTAGGTAAAGAAGAACGGGACAGTTGGGTTTAGGTAAAGAAGAAAGGGACAGTTGGGTTTAGGTAAAGAAGAACGGGACAGTTGGGTTTAGGTAAAGAAGAACGGGACAGTTGGGTTTAGGTAAAGAAGAACGGGACAGTTGGGTTTAGGTAAAGAAGAACGGGACAGTTGGGTTTAGGTAAAGAAGAACGGGACAGTTGGGTTTAGGTAAAGAAGAACGGGACAGTTGGGTTTAGGTAAAGAAGAACGGGACAGTTGGGTTTAGATAAAGAAGAACGGGACAGTTGGGTTTAGGTAAAGAAGAACGGGACAGGTTTAGGTAAAGAAGAACGGGACAGTTGGGTTTAGGTAAAGAAGAACGGGACAGTTGGGTTTTAAGTAAAAGAAGGACAGTTGGGTTTAGATAAAGAAGAACGGGACAGTTGGGTTTAAAGAAGAACGGGACAGTTGGGTTTAGGTAAAGAAGAACGGGACAGTTGGGTTTAGGTAAAGAAGAACGGGACAGTTGGGTTTAGGTAAAAAGAAGAACGGGACAGTTGGGTTTAGATAAAGAAGAACGGGACAGTTGGGTTTAGTAAAGAAGAAAGGGACAGTTGGGTTTAGGTAAAAAGAAGAACGGGACAGTTGGGTTTAGGTAAAGAAGAACGGGACAGTTGGGTTTAGGTAAAGAAGAACGGGACAGTTGGGTTTAGGTAAAGAAGAACGGGACAGTTGGGTTTAGGTAAAGAAGAACGGGACAGTTGGGTTTAGGTAAAGAAGAACGGGACAGTTGGGTTTAGGTAAAGAAGAACGGGACAGTTGGGTTTAGGTAAAGAAGAACGGACAGTTGGGTTTAGGTAAAGAAGAACGGGACAGTTGGGTTTAGGTAAAGAAGAAAGGGACAGTTGGGTTTAGGTAAAGAAGAACGGGACAGTTGGGTTTAGGTAAAGAAGAACGGGACAGTTGGGTTTAGGTAAAGAAGAACGGGACAGTTGGGTTTAGGTAAAGAAGAACGGGACAGTTGGGTTTAGGTAAAGAAGAACGGGACAGTTGGGTTTAGGTAAAGAAGAACGGGACAGTTGGGTTTAGGTAAAGAAGAACGGGACAGTTGGGTTTAGGTAAAGAAGAACGGGACAGTTGGGTTTAGGTAAAGAAGAACGGGACAGTTGGGTTTAGGTAAAGAAGAACGGGACAGTTGGGTTTAGGTAAAGAAGAACGGACAGTTGGGTTTAGATAAAGAAGAACGGGACAGTTGGGTTTAGGTAAAGAAGAACGGGACAGTTGGGTTTAGATAAAGAAGAACGGGACAGTTGGGTTTAGGTAAAGAAGAAGGGGACAGTTGGGTTTAGGTAAAGAAGAACGGGACAGTTGGGTTTAGGATAAAGAAGAACGGGACAGTTGGGTTTAGGTAAAGAAGAAAAGGACAGTTGGGTTTAGGTAAAGAAGAACGGGACAGTTGGGTTTAGATAAAGAAGAACGGGACAGTTGGGTTTAGGTAAAGAAGAACAGGACAGTTGGGTTTAGGTAAAGAAGAACGGGACAGTTGGGTTTAGGTAAAGAAGAACGGGACAGTTGGGTTTAGGTAAAGAAGAACGGGACAGTTGGGTTTAGGTAAAGAAGAACGGGACAGTTGGGTTTAGGTAAAGAAGAACGGGACAGTTGGGTTTAGGTAAAGAAGAACGGGACAGTTGGGTTTAGGTAAAGAAGAACGGGACAGTTGGGTTTAGGTAAAGAAGAACGGGACAGTTGGGTTTAGGTAAAGAAGAACGGGACAGTTGGGTTTAGGTAAAGAAGAACGGGACAGTTGGGTTTAGGTAAAGAAGAACGGGACAGTTGGGTTTAGGTAAAGAAGAACGGGACAGTTGGGTTTAGGTAAAGAAGAACGGGACAGTTGGGTTTAGGTAAAGAAGAACGGGACAGTTGGGTTTTAGTAAAGAAGAACGGGACAGTTGGGTTTAGGTAAAGAAGAACGGGACAGTTGGGTTTAGGTAAAGAAGAACGGGACAGTTGGGTTTAGGTAAAGAAGAACGGGACAGTTGGGTTTTAAAGAAGAAGACAGTTGGGTTTAGGTAAAGAAGGACAGTTGGGTTTAGATAAAGAAGAACGGGACAGTTGGGTTTAGGTAAAGAAGAACGGGACAGTTGGGTTTAGGTAAAGAAGAACAGGACAGTTGGGTTTAGGTAAAGAAGAACGGGACAGTTGGGTTTAGGTAAAGAAGAACGGGACAGTTGGGTTTAGGTAAAGAAGAACGGGACAGTTGGGTTTAGGTAAAGAAGAACGGGACAGTTGGGTTTAGATAAAGAAGAACGGGACAGTTGGGTTTAGATAAAGAAGAACGGGACAGTTGGGTTTAGGTAAAGAAGAACGGGACAGTTGGGTTTAGGTAAAGAAGAACGGGACAGTTGGGTTTAGGTAAAGAAGAACGGGACAGTTGGGTTTAGGTAAAGAAGAACGGGACAGTTGGGTTTAGGTAAAGAAGAACGGGACAGTTGGGTTTAGGTAAAGAAGAACGGGACAGTTGGGTTTAGATAAAGAAGAACGGGACAGTTGGGTTTAGGTAAAAAGAAGAAGTTGGGTTTAGGACAGAAGGGTTTAGGTAAAGAAGAACGGGACAGTTGGGTTTAGATAAAGAAGAACGGGACAGTTGGGTTTAGGTAAAGAAGAACGGGACAGTTGGGTTTAGATAAAGAAGAACGGGACAGTTGGGTTTAGGTAAAGAAGAACGGGACAGTTGGGTTTAGATAAAGAAGAACGGGACAGTTGGGTTTAGATAAAGAAGAACAGTTGGGTTTAGGTAAAGAAGAACGGGACAGTTGGGTTTAGATAAAGAAGAACGGGACAGTTGGGTTTAGATAAAGAAGAACGGGACAGTTGGGTTTAGTAAAAAGAAGAACGGGACAGTTGGGTTTAGATAAAGAAGAACGGGACAGTTGGGTTTAGGTAAAGAAGAACGGGACAGTTGGGTTTAGGTAAAGAAGAACGGGACAGTTGGGTTTAGATAAAGAAGAACGGGACAGTTGGGTTTAGTTAAAGAAGAACGGGACAGTTGGGTTTAGGTAAAGAAGAACGGGACAGTTGGGTTTAGGTAAAGAAGAACGGGACAGTTGGGTTTAGGTAAAGAAGAAGGGTTGGGTTGCCTAAAAAGAAGAACGGTACCCAGACAGTGTTGGTGTTTCAGATTTAAAGAAGACTTGACAGTGGTATCATTGGGTTTAGTCTTTAAAGAAGATCTCTCTGTCTACCTCTTCAGTCTCTTTCAGAAGTGTTAATATCAGGAGGTGGCCTGCAGGCTTATCTTCACAACACCCTCTCCATCCCATTGACCAGATCCCCCACTGCCAGCGACATGCCCTTTGGCTTCAGGGCGCTAGGCAGCTACGGTAGAGCTAAGGTACAGTACACAGTGAGAATCAATTTCACAACATACACATGACCCCTCACAGGCCCGTAGACGGGGGGGGGGGTTGGGTGGCTCGAAAAAAACAAAACAAAGGTCCATTATTTTTTTGTTTACAAATTTTTTGTTGGTGTGGTCTTTCACATATATTTTTTTAATAACTTAATTTGAAAGATTTTCTGCATAACAGTAGTACAAACAGAAAAACACCAAAAAGATGAATCTAAACAAAACATAAACTGCCAGTTCATATCAAATAGTATGTATCTGTATAATGTCCACAGGTTTTGAAAGTTCAGACCTCCATGGTGTTGGGAGGAAGTGAGGTCAAAAAGGCCCAAATCAAGGGCAGGGTCCCAGCGAGCAAATTGAACATAAGCAATTTACGTTACGTTACGTATGATCTTGGTGAGCAATTTGACAACTTTGTAGTAAATATTTCCGGTGCATCAAAAAGCATGCTCGTTAAGATACCAGCTAATCCAGCACACATTTGTGCATAAAATGTCACAAAAATTAGGTATCTGAACCTCATAATTGAATACAAAATGAGGGAAAAAACTGAAAAAAGGTCCACTTTTTGAAAAAACAACCTCCCCTTCCACTAGGCTCGCTACGAGCCTGCATCGTGTTTGAATATTGTTTTTTTTTTTTTATTTGTTTTTCCTTCCTCTCTTTCTGTACACCTAACTTTTCTATTTCTCCTGGTCTCCTGGGGTGAAAGTCCCGTGTTGTTTGACCCATGCACCAACCTCCCTGCGCGGACTTTCACCTTATCAGTACTACTCGCTACCGTCATCGTTCTGTGATCACGAAATATTCTTCCCATTGAAATACATTGCTTTAAAATTCGTAATCACCACACGAAAAAAACCCCGACATTTACGTGTCCTGTCCACAACTCAATAGATTCAATAACGTGAACATATCACGAACTGCCATGAGACCGGGCTGGAACCCAACATGCCAAGCCCCCAGAGGGTTTTCTAGATTTCCTTTGCATGTCCTTTTTTTTTTAATGTCTCTTAAATATATCTTCTTCTTCTTTTTTTTTTTAATCAAATCAAATGACTTGTGAAGGAAACATTGGTTTGTCCTCGTGTCTGTGTCCGAGTGAACCTGTGTTTGTGTGTCCAGGACCGTAGCTTTGGCTGCAAGGTGTGTGGAAAGGTGTTCAAGCGCTCGTCCACCCTGTCCACACACCTCCTCATCCACTCAGACACACGGCCTTACCCCTGCCAGTACTGCGGGAAAAGGTTCCACCAGAAGTCAGACATGAAGAAACACACCTTCATACACACAGGTGAGTGAACACAAAGGTACGAGTATCAGACTGGGTAACTTCACATGAATCAATCATTAATCGATTGATCAGTTTAATGGTGCTCTAAGCGATGTGATTTAGGCTACACAGTGTTCTAATGATCTTTTTGTCTTAAAGGAGGTCTCTCTATCTCATAAAAAAAATTGGCACACCCCGCACATAACCTAACAAAGCTGTACAATTAAATAGCCTTTGCGCAGTATATGCGCGTGGTAGGCCTAGGCTATAACTTGACACATGCACACAACAGACAGAGACATATTTTTTATACAGAAATGTATTCCTTTTAATACATGTCAACACATTATTGATTGTAATAGTCCATATATCGTCTCAGATATCCTCCTTATACACAGGGAAAATGCACTGACTGGTAGAAAGTTTGGTGGCTTTTCCTGTGTGTGGATGCTCAGTTTCCAGGCAACATAGAATACGAAAAGATGTTTAAATGTCATTTTGACAATAATATATTACACATAAATGACGATGAACGTTGATGTTTGAAAGTCTCGAGGTTTTGATATAAATGCAGATATATAAATGTAATGATTTTCAAATATTGCACCTGTCAATACAGAAGGAAATATTCTGGAGCCTATTCTGCCGTCAATACCGCCGACGTTGTCTTTGCTGTAATCAGATCAGAATATATTTATATTTATGTTTATGGGAAACATACAGTATCTCACAAAAGTGAGCACACCCCTCACATTTTAATTCCAAAGGCCAAGGGAACTTTATCAGGATGCATAGTATACTGGATCCATGAAATAACTGGCCTTTAAAAATAAACATCTGCCTGCCTCTATGGGAATTTAACATAGGGGTGTACTGACTTATGTTGCCAGCGGTTTAGACATTAATGGCTGAGTTATTTTGAGTGGACAGCACATTTACACTGTTATACAAGCTGTACACTTAATACTTTAAATTGTAGAAAAGTGTCATTTCTTCAGTGTTGTCCCATTAAAAGATATAATGAAATATCTACTAAAATGTGAGGGGTGTACTCACTTTTGTGAGATACTGTACATGTCTACAGACAAGGCTAGCAGCAGAAGCACCATGTCAGACACCTTTTCAGTGTGTAAAGACATAGAAAAAGTGTTAAGGTGCGTATTTATTGAAGTGATCTAAGAGTAATCGTAAAGTAATCAGATTACGTTACATGTTTTGGGTAATCCAACTGATTATGTTACTGATTACAAAAATTGCCATGTAATTTGTACTCAGTAATGGGTTATCTGCCCCAACCCTGGTGTTTGAGCATTTCACAGCATGGTTTTAAATTGCATTTATTTAGGATTAAGGCCGGGACGATATGCGTTTGTCCCGATCCGATTTTCATGGCTGCTGATTCGATTTGTGTTGCGATTTTCAAAGTTGAATAATACGATAATATATCATGAGACATTTCTGAAAACTAATTCTGTCCAATCTGAGTTTTCTATGCACGAGATCCTCTCCTAGAGATTTCATCATATCGACGTCAAATTTGGTCTGTGTCATCTTAAGACCTTAGCGATGAAAAGTTATTAAAAGAAAAACTTTCTGTCAAACAGTGTGGGCGTGGCGTGGCGGCCATTTTGAGTGTTTATCGATGAATGAAGAAGTTGTTGTAACTTTAGTACATTGTCGAATTTGGCCAAAATTTTCCACAATCAACAAGAGTCCAGGGCTGATGACATTTATAGGCCAATATTAACTTTTGGTCATAGTGGCAGCAAAAGTCTCAGTGGCAGATAACTCATTATAAAAAAAAATCAGCATGGCTGGATACCACAAGGGATAAATGGTAAATAAATGTTTTAGGTGAACTGGCCCTTTAAATGTATTGCCTATCTTACCGTAAAAGTATTTGGTAGGATGTGTTTCATACAAGATCTGGCAACTGGTCAACATTAGACAAACATATTGATTATTTATAAAGGAGTTTGGGCCATGCTGCAAATTACGGGAGTTTCCCAGGAGAAATAACAAACTGGGAGAGGCCTGGGAGAGAGGGCTAAACAACGGGTGAAACCCGGGAAAAACAGGAGTGGTGGCAGATATGTGTTAATGTTAACGTTCAACTTATCTCTACGTGCCGTTAACAATACTTGCACTTTTGGTTTGCACAACTTGCACACAACATACACATTATTATTTTCTTTAAATCAAAGTTGTGGCAATAATGCCAGCTAGTAAACACATTTTTCCCCAACTGAAACGTGTCTGTCTTTTGACGTCAACGGGGCATCCATCTTGAGTTTTGATTTGAACCTTTTTCTTGTCAAAAAACTGCACAGCCAACTGGATGATAGTGACATCTAGTGGCCAAACGATCAAACTGCTTGTCAAATTAAAATATAGTTAGGCTATCATAAAAAAGTTGCATTGTTTGCATGATAAAATGTAATCAGGTAATCCTCAACAATGTAACTGTAATCTGATTACGCATTTTTTTTTGTAATCTGGGCTGATAATAGTTTTTTGATTACATGTAATCCGTTACTACCCAACCTTGTCAAACACCCACCTGTGAGACATTGTGTACTTCCTCCCTCAGGTGAGAAACCACACGTGTGCAAGGTGTGCGGTAAAGGATTCAGCCAAAGCTCCAACCTCATCACCCACAGCCGAAAGCACAGCAGCTACCGGCCGTTCAGCTGCCACCGCTGCAAGCACAGCTTCCAGCGCAGGGTTGACCTACAGCGCCACCAGCAGATGCAGTGCAGCTATGAAGACATCTACACTCAACAGTCCATGAAGCAATGAAGTGATTGCATTTTTGCAATAAAATAAAGTCAGAAGAATATGCATATCATGACGTCTCTGCAACGTAAATATCAATAAAACTTAATTGTGTATGAATGTTATTTTATCTCCTTGGTTTTTGTTCTAAGCTACATTGTGTTGTAGATCAGTTATTGCCAATCAGGGGTACTTGGAAAATATTGAGTAGTCTGACTAATACAAAAAATAAAAAATAAATCTGATTTGATTAAAAGAATGTATATATATATATATATATATATATATATATATATATATATATATATATATATATTACCAGTCAAATATAACACCTAAACATTAGCCTACATGTTTCAATGATGTGAAGTGTGTGAAAACTAGTTTGCAAGCAGGCACAGAAGTTTCGCTAAAAGTAATAAATGGTAAAATAACTAGCTAAAGGTAATGAATAAATGGGAAACCAGTTCAAATGATTAACTAAAAGTAGTGCTGTCAAGGCCAAAAAGAACGTTAAAATGGGTTTGCGTTAACGCCTTTAATAACGCATTTAACTGACAGCACTAGCTAAAATTAATGGAGAAAAAGTTGAACTAGCTAACGGTTGAAATAGTTAGCTAAAGGTTGGTTAGCTAACAGTAAAATAGTTAAGTTAAAAAACAACAGTAACATACATGTGAATTCTCAGTACCATTTCTACAGCACGTACGGTAGATGTTGCATTAAAATACTCAGATTTAAAGCTGCACTAAATCAATATTTTCACGTTAATGGATCCAAAGACTACGTAATGTGAATGGGGTTGCTCATAGTGACGAATCCACAGATTATTGGCACCTAGTGTGGATCAACGGAAGTACATTTCCAGGATAAAGCCAGATGTCAGGCTTCGCCCATCACCTTACCGCTCTCTGTGTGTTGCCGTTCCCAAAATCCCCTATATACAATAAACAACCTTCGAGCTAGCGAGCTACACGCTGAAAATGGCAAGTTTTTAAGAAAATTTGGATCGTGCAACAAGGCAGTCCTGCTTGGTTCTTTCAGGGAATGATTGTAAAGATTTAGTACCGTGTACTTATTCACAACACTTCCTGTTTTATCTGGGTGGCATGTGATTTGAGAGTGAAACAGTAAGTCAACATGAATCTCAGCTCCTTTAATAAATCTTATTTGCCACAAAAACACAACATAAGTCACATAAAGATAAATGCAGTTTCAAGCTGATTCACTTACAACACAAAGTGAAATTGACTCTAAAACACACAGTCACCCCTCAGTTCATCTTTGACCTGGTGTTTCCATCTCTAAAGGCGATGATGATGATGTGGTTTCTGTTTGAGTCACTCTAACCAAGTTTAGATCCTGTTGAATCCAGATAAACGTCTCTACATTTGCGGTCTGTGTCTGCATAATCTGTGCAGCCAGCGTTACAATGTATATTTTTAAACCTTGTCGTAACGCCTCTTCTTATCTATCTCGGGTTTAACCGGGCCCTCCAGGTCCGCGGAAAAGTCAGCAGACGAGTGCTGGGTGGAAATGTTTGCGCATTTCAAAAGTGATGGGAGATTCCGTTCAAAAATGTAGGTCTCCTTTGTCAGTTCGCCACGTGTCTACCGGGCACAAATACTCCCTTTGAGCCTATCTTTTTGCTCATGAACAACACATGGACTGACGAGAGGAACCACATGACCATTCCCACCTTAAAGACGCTACTCGTCACACGGGCCAATTTTGCTGACACCTGTGACCCCCTCAACTTCACAGTAGGCTTTCAGCCAACAAATTGATTCACTCCTCTAACAAATACTGTATACGGAATGAATGTTTCCAATAGGGAAGCTATCTGCTCTATCCAATGAGATTACATTTTTGTGTGTGTGTGTGGGTGTGTGTGTGTGTGTTGTTGGTTAGAATAACACTGGTAACACTTTACGGTAAGGGTACATGAATTATCATGAATTCATGCATTAATTAATTGGTGTAGTCCTATGTATTATTATGCATTATCTAATTAATGATTTATGTGTTACTGCATTCCTTAATATCCCATGAATTATCAGGGATTGACGTGTTCATAGTCTGTCATTCGTGAGCTCAAACATTAACAACACAACACTATTTTTTTTTTCTGCTCTCTTGTTTTTCTATGTTTATGGTAAGAAGAAAAATGTGAAAATAAACAATTTAAAAAAACATACAAACAACATAACTATAAGGATTAGGTGGGTGGGCACATCATGAATTATTAAGCATGATCAGGATTATTTTTCTGCAAAAAATTTGGTCATCACTTGGCAAATTGTGATTAGAACACAACTTAATAATGATAATGATGTTGCCACCTTACCTAATGCTTTAGTTCAAGTGTTGTTCATGCATGAGGTCATGAATGAGAGGCTATGAACTCATGTCAATTCCTGACGATTAATAAGATATAAAAGTAATGAAGTAATGCACAAAACATGAATTAATTCATGCATGAATTCATAATTCATGTACCCTTACCGTAAAGTGTTACCATAACTTTAGTTCAAGCCTGTGGCAGCAGTTCCAAATAATTATTTTAGTGCCATGCAATGAAAAATAACTTTTCACAAAGTTTTTCACAAGTTCAGTGGGTGCATTTTCCAAAAGAATGCTTTAAATCTGAAAAATAAACTTGGTCCCACACGAAACTCACGCAATGTCTTTTAATATTATGTCTTAGATACTGTATGTAGGCTACATACCAAGAACATTCATGAATATTAACTGAGATACCCCATTATGTTGTGAGCAGTAGGCCTACGTGTGCTGTTTGTGTCTAATCTGTCTGTGTCTATGTGTGACCTGGGCTGGCACATGTTCACGTTAAAAAGCGTGTTTGGTACGAGCACTACGGTCGCGTGCAAAGTGTCCCAGTTTTAGTTACGAGAAATCTGGTCACCCTATATTTGCCACGAAAACACAACATAAGTCACATATAGATAAATGCAGTTTCCAGCTGATTCAGTTACAAAGTGAAATTGACTCTAAAACACACAGTCACCCCTCAGTACCTCTTTGACCTGGTGTTTCCGTCTCTAAAGGCGATGATGACGATGATGATGACGATGATGTGGTTTCTGTTTGAGTCACTCTAACCAAGTTTAGATCCTGTTGAATCCAGATAAACGTCTCTAGACTTACTGTTGGTCGCAGCACCAAACAAACGAATGTTTCACAATGCGGCGATGTGCTATTCTGTGTTCACATGGATTTTTAATTCAACATTTTTATTTATTAACCTTTATTTAACCAGGAGAAATCCCATTGAGATTCAGAATCTCTTTTTCAAGGGAGTCCTGGCCAAGACAGTAGTAAAAAAGTTCCATATTTAAAATATACAACAACAACAGACAACACAAAACAGAAAAAGAAAACAGTTGGCAAATTAACATCATCTCCACATAATCACCAGCAGCGCTCAGTAGCAGCACATGTGCATTTAGTAGTCAAATAATCCTTTATCCCAATTTTAAACTGTATCAATGTTGGTAGGTTGTCTAATTTAAGATGATTCTGCAGTTTATACCAGGATGAGGGTGCAAAAAATGTAAAGGCACTTTCACCAAAAACAGTTCGCGTTTGGGGAATGTCATACATCACATGTGTCAAACTCGAGGCCCGTGGGCCAAATCCGGCCCCTCACAGATTCTGATCTGGCCCGCACATAAATTTAGGTTCACAAAACATTTTGGCCCACCTACTTTTTGCCACTTTTTCTGACGTTTTGGTCACTTTTGCTGAAATCTTTGTAATTTTTTTCGACCTTTTTGTCACTTTTTCCAAAGTTTTTGTAATTTTTTCTGACGTTTTGTCAGTTTTGCCAAAATGTTTGCAATTATTTTGACATTTTGCTGAAATTTTGTTGACCTTTTTGTCACTTTTTCCAAAAAATTTGTCATTTTGTCCGATGTTTTTGTCACTTTTGCTGAAATTTTTGTAATTTGTTTCACGTTTTTGTCACTTTTTCGACATTTTTGATGGCCGAGGAACTTTCTCCTGACTTCTTTAGGTCTTTATGTCGACCAAACTGTAAGTGAGAAGACCATATGACACAAAGCCTATCGATAAACTAAACATGTCTGGCCCTTGGTGTGATTCTAATTTTCCAGTATGGCCCTCTGGGAAGTTGAGTTTGACTCCACTGTCATACATGATTTGCCCATATGATCGAAGATTACATTTCCCGGAAGTGACTTTAGGAGTCATGTTTCAGTCCCCTCGCATTTCTACAACACAGCGATGAACGATGGAGGACACGTGCACAAACAATGGCTCTGCACACACACAAGCTGTCCCAGTTCTCCTTCCTCTGATTTGCAGGAAATCCTGAGAAAGAGATAAAAGAATAAAAAACTGTTCAGACCTGATCTAGCATATCAGAGCTGAAATCTGCAGGTGCTCGCCTAATGCTGCTATTTTATCTGGAACTGCCGGTGTTTCTAACCACTACAGTTTATTTTACACACCGCCTTGGCATTCGGTTCACTCTGTGCCGCTCCGCTGGAGTAACTTGTACAGTTTTACTCTGTTATTTTGTAAACATTGTCATGTCTTATCCCTGTGTCGAGTTACTGTTTTTAGTTTGTTTCATGTTTTCTGTTAGTTTTTTTATTTCCTGTTTTACTTTGTAGATTCTCTCTTCTCCCATGTGTTGTTGTTGTGATTACCTGTCCCCGCCCTAATGTGTTGCACCTGTGTCTCATTGTCTCCGCTGTTCGGTGTATTTAAGTTCTGTCTTTTGACCATTGCTTGTTTTCCCGGATTTCCCTTTTGCCTGCCGTTACTGGACACTGTTGCCTTGCTTTATTAGCTTGCTAATAAATAATTGTATTTTACGTACCTGAGTTGCGCATTTGTGGGTCCATTCTCTGTGTGCGTGATATGTAGTATCTCACAAAAGTGAGTACACCCCTCACATTTTAGTAAATATTTCATTATATCTTTTAATGGGACAACACTGAAGAAATTACAATTTGCTACAATGTAAAGTATTAAGTGTACAGCTTGTATAACAGTGTAAATGTGCTGTCCCCTCAAAATAACTCAACATACAGCCATTAATGTCTAAACCGCTGGGAACAAAAGTGAGTACACCCCAGTAAAATCATCTCTCAATGCAAATCAAACCAGCTATTAGGCTAACCGACATAAAACCATGCCACTCTCTAGGTATGGTGAAGGGTATGTGATGATGTGGGGGGGGCTATTTTAATTCCAAAGGCCAAGGGAACTTTATCAGGATGCATAGTATCCTGGATCCATGAAATAACTGGCCTTTAAAAATAAAAATC
This sequence comes from Perca flavescens, assembly GCF_004354835.1. Classification (NCBI taxonomy): domain Eukaryota; kingdom Metazoa; phylum Chordata; class Actinopteri; order Perciformes; family Percidae; genus Perca; species Perca flavescens. The sequence goes on along the minus strand of NC_041345.1, from coordinate 2,070,870 downwards.
TGCCTGCCTCTATGGGAATTTAACATAGGGGTGGACTGACTTTTGTTGCTAACGGTTTAGACATTAATGGCTGTATGTTGAGTTATTTTGAGGGGACAGCACATTTACACTGTTATACAAGCTGGACACTTAATACTTTACATTAGCCTGGATGCCAGCCGAACTTAGCCCCGCCCACAAAATTTGAGGTCGGGAAGTTCGGTCTGGAGTCGCTCCGTTGAGAAGCAATTATTGCCTTGTTATTAGGATCTGAGATTTATCACTCAAAGGTCGGGTACTTTTATCCAAAACTGAAGGATTATCTAGATTAGTTTATCCGGCCAAAGTCTTAGATGTTCCAAAACCTTTTATTAAGAAAATAGATTCTGCATTATTCAATTTCATATGGAAAAATAAGCCTCGCTATTTAAATAAAAATACTTTATGTAATCCATACAATCAAGGAGGTTTGAATGTTCTTGATTTCCATACATCTAATATAGTTTTCAAGGTGAACTGGATTAAACATTATATAAAAAATAAAGATAAAATGGGGTATTTTATTCCAAACTTTAATTTTCAAAAAGTTGGTGGTATTGAATTTTTACTAAAGTGCAATTTTGATATTGATAAAATCCCTATTCAGCTATCTAACTTTCATAAGCAAGCTCTTTTATGTTGGCTTCTTATTTATAAACACAATTTTTCACCCCACAAACATGTGATATGGAATAACAAAGATGTAAAGTATAAGAACAAGTCAATATTTTATCCCAATTGGGTCCAAAGCAAAATTTTATTGATTTCCCAGCTGATTAATGACAATGGTCACTTACTTACATATTCAGAATTCTTAATGAAGTTTAATATTCCAATAATTGCAAGAGAATATAGCATAGTGTTTGATGCTATACCTACGGGTTATAAAAGACTGCTGCAGAGTAGTAATGTGTCAAATGACCAGTCAACTTTTAGAACAGATGTCTTATTAAATGGCATTGACATAAAGGATAAAAAGTGCAATAATAGATATTTTAGACATTTGACACATTGCCCCACAGTTGCTCGATGCAAACATTATTGGAATAACCACTTTGGGAATATCAATTGGAATTTGATTTGGATCTATTATAATAAATATGTTGTTAGTAATAAAGTTAAGGAAGTATTTTTCCAAAATTGTCCATTGCATCTACCCAACAAATCAAATTTTAAAGAAATATAAACCTGAACTTTCTGAATCCTGCACATTTTGTGGGGTTTTCACAGAGACAATTGCACATTTGTTTTGTGAATGTTTTTATGTCAGATTGTTCTGGATTGATGTGGAGGATGTATTTTATGTATTATGTGGCTCTAAGATAAAATTACAAAGTAGTGACATTATTTTTTACTATGAAGGAAATTATTTGAATAAATGTCATATTTTCATTCATTTCTTTTAATTTTATTTGGGAAATTTTATATCCATAAATGTAAATGGTCTAAAGGCAAACCGAATATTCACCAATTTAAAAATGACATGAAATTATATTTTGAAACTTTAAAAGGACTGACGTATAAGAAAGCCATCCGGACTCTGACCATCTGTAATGCCTTTCAACCTCTTTGATGTAAACTCCATGCTCCCCCTTTTCCATGTTTGTATGTATGTAGTTAATGTTCTCAATGTTTGTCTGTTTTCTGTATTGGAATAATAAAGTTTTTGAAAAAAAAAAAAAAAAACTCTTTCAGACCCACATTCTGACTAGAATCTGAGTATGACCATGTCAGGCTAACTTTACATTGCAGCAACGTGTAATTTCTTCAGTGTTGTCCCATTAAAAGATATAATGAAATATTTAATAAAATGCGAGGGGTGTACTCACTTTTGTGAGATACTGTAAATGTAGTCTGGATCAACGGAAGTACATTTCCAGGATAAAAAGCTTTATACAGATATTTCCAACACCTATTAACATACTCTGTTTGAGTGTAAAATGAGTGGAGTCTCTCTTTACAGATCCGTCCTCATCAGATGTTACCTCTACACCGAGCTGGACGACTGATCCGACGGTGACTGGGGATTCCAGATGTTGCCTTCATGGGCGTGTGTGTCTGTTAAATGACTTTCTTCTCCAAGTATCGCTGTACGTGGTGTTGCTGTACGTGGCCCTTCAAAAAGATAGAATTATGAATCTTTTAAAATGTCTCCACACGACCACGGATGGAAAAAAAACATCACTAATCATGTGGTAATCCTGTAAATCCTCATGGATTTTTTTTTAAATGTTGGTTACATCTTTGATACTGGTGGTTGTTTTCAGGAGTTTAAGTGGGATCTGGCATGCGGGGAACCCTAAAATCAGGGGGCATGCTCGGCCGGGGGAATTTGGTACATTTTAAAGTGCTCATTTTATGCTTTTTAGTTTTTTCCCCCTTTCCTTTATTGTGTTATATATCTTTTTTGTGCACATTATAGGTATACAAAGTGAAAAAGCCCAAAGTCCCCCCCCCAAAGGGACTTACCATCTCCAACAGAAAACACTGTTCACCAACTGCTCCAAACAGCTCTATTGTAGTCCAGCCTTTACTTCAGAGACAAACGTGGGTCACGCCCTCATACTCTGCTTCTGACTGGCTAGTAGTCCTTACCTAGGTACTGTCAGGGCCCTCATACTCTGCTTCTGACTGGCTAGTAGTCCTTACCTAGGTACTGTCAGGGCCCTCATACTCTGCTTCTGACTGGCTAGTAGTCCTTACCTAGGTACTGTCAGGGCCCTCATACTCTGCTTCTGACTGGCTAGTAGTCCTTACCTAGGTACTGTCAGGGCACGCCCTCATACTCTGCTTCTGACTGGCTAGTAGTCCTTACCTAGATACTGTCAGGGCCCTCATACTCTGCTTCTGACTGGCTAGTAGTCCTTACCTAGATACTGTCAGGGCCCTCATACTCTGCTTCTGACTGGCTAGTAGTCCTTACCTAGGTACAGTCAGGGCCCTCATACTCTGCTTCTGACTGGCTAGTAGTCCTTACCTAGGTACTGTCAGGGCACGCCCTCATACTCTGCTTCTGACTGGCTAGTAGTCCTTACCTAGGTACTGTCAGGGCACGCCCTCATACTCTGCTTCTGACTGGCTAGTAGTCCTTACCTAGGTACTGTCAGGGCCCTCATACTCTGCTTCTGACTGGTTAGTAGTCCTTACCTAGGTACTGTCAGGGCACGCCCTCATACTCTGCTTCTGACTGGCTAGTAGTCCTTACCTAGGTACTGTCAGGGCCCTCATACTCTGCTTCTGACTGGTTAGTAGTCCTTACCTAGGTACTGTCGGGGCACGCCCTCATACTCTGCTTCTGACTGGCTAGTAGTCCTTACCTAGGTACTGTCAGGGGCCCTCATACTCTGCTTCTGACTGGCTAGTAGTCCTTACCTAGGTACTGTCAGGGCACGCCCTCATACTCTGCTTCTGACTGGCTAGTAGTCCTTACCTAGGTGCTGTCAGGGCTTCTGACTGGCTTCATGTCTTCCGATTTTTGGCAACAAGGATTCCTTCTCCTGTGGCTCGGCATAAGTCTGATCCTCCATTATGAACTAAAGTGCAGTGCAGGCCTCCAAATTTGCCGAGGCAGAGACAAGCTCCTCTCACTGATCTCCTTCTCCGTTTCAGGTGGTTTCAGTCACGTGACGCTGGCTCTGGACGATAACGCGCTGTGGATTAGCTAGACAGGTCGGCTAGTGCTTTATGTCCCTCTTAGCCATTATAGTCTTTCAAAATGGCGGAACGACATGGAAGCCTCCTTGGACTTGCCCGTCCAATGTAAGTACAGATAAGAAATTCTTCGCTTACGAGGATAAGTCCGATCATTGGCAGAGGTCATTTTACACCAATGAGGACATATTTATGAATGAAGACAATGATTTTAGCTAATAAAATACGTAAAACACTACAGAGTTTACATTTAATTTTGATGCAGTAGAAATGCTTCATTTTGAGCCTGTATGTAGTCAGAGATGTCCTGAACTTAAATATATTAGTTTGTTATTTTGCATCCAAGACCAAACTGTGTTTTGCCGGGGACAGAAGGATGCTAAAGTCATTACCTGTATAATGATAGATGCACCACAGCCCCCCCATCAGACAGACACCCATCACAAAGGCAGCGAAGACAATTCCCATCACTGGTCCTGTCTGCACCACAGCGCCTAGAGACACAGTGTTCATGTGTTAGATAGTCTCACAATAACAAAATTTGTTTGTTAGGATAAACCCCTTGAGATTTATCATCTTGTTTTCGAGGGGATCCCAACATATAACACAATCATTACATAACAGAGAAGTGATAATAATAAAAATAGAAATACAATTATCAATACGACAACAACCATACAATAGGCAAAAAAAAAGTCAATCACCAACTACAATCGGGTATGAACTAGGGCTGCACAATATATCGTTTTTTTTATCGTCATCGCAATACCAACTGGCGGAATATACAGTACAGGCCAAAAGTTTGGACACACCTTCTCATTCAATGTGTTTCTTTATTTTCATGACTATTTACATTGTGGATTCTCACTGAAGGCATCAAAACTATGAATGAACACACATGGAATTATGTACTTAACAAAAAAGTGTGAAATAACTGAAAACATGTCTTATATTTTAGATTCTTCAAAGTAGCCACCCTTTGCTTTTTTTGATAACTCTGCAAACCCTTGGTGTTCTCTCAATGAGCTTCATGAGGTAGTCACCTGAAATGGTTTTACCTTCACAGGTGTGCTTTGTCAGGGTTCATTAGTGGAATTATTTCCCTTATTAATAAAAAAGCAAAGGGTGGCTACTTTGAGGAATCTTAAAATATAAGACATGTTTTCAGTTATTTCACACTTTTTTGTTAAGTACATAATTCCATATGTGTTCATAAATAGTTCTTAGTGAAATACAGAGAATCTACAATGTAAATAGTCATGAAAATAAAAAGGAAACGTATTGAATGAGAAGGTGTGTCCTAACTTTTGGCCTGTACTGTACATATCGTGAAAACATTGTTGAGTATGTTTTATCGTGCTTTTATTGAATCCGTACTCTCTTTTTCTTTGGTGCCTTGGTACGGGAACTTGACTTTAAAGAGCCGGAACTCAATTAACCAGATTGTGAAATGGTCCAGCAGGTTGATTGGGGAACCACTACTGAACCCAGCTTCGCTGTATACTAGGCAGGTACAGCGCGTGGGTATTTCAATCCTGAGTGACCAGTTTCATCCGCTGTATTATGAGTTCCAGTATCTGCCGTCTAATCGACGGCTTAGAGTACTGCGGTATGCAACAAAACAATATAAAAATAGCTTTGTCCCAGTAGTGATTAATTTTATGAATAGCAATAAGATGGGGAAATTGTCTTTGTGTGATTTTAGTGTATTTGTTCTGTGTGTATGGTGTTTGTTGTTTATATGTTTGAGAAATAGCCTGAACTTGTTCTCTGGAATTTAATTTCTGGGTAAAAATAAATGAACCTGACCTGACCTGATAGAAACCCAACTATGCGCAGTGCTCGGCTTTGCGCTGCGCTCAAAGTTCAAATTATTTCAACTTTGACCTAGTTGCTGCTGACCTTTCGAAAGCGCAACCAATGAGATAACAGCATATCTTTACCTAGCAACGGGAAATAGCTTTCTTGCCACCCATGATGACGTTTACCTGCGCTGCGCTTTGCTCTCTGCTTTGTCAGCGTGTTCCTTTAAGGAATGACGGCATCATTGATAACAATGACAGTCCATCTTAAAGTGGGAAGACATGACATTCATAAACATGCCAAACATTGAAATTGATTACTTGATGACTTATTTCAACAGGTAAATTATGCCAATCTGCTGCAGCTTTAAACTTAAAAGCTCTTTTGTCAATGGTTTTCTTAACACATTGGCCCAATCCCAAAGTGAAAGGACTAAAGACTCACAGACTTAATTGATCTCAGGTGCTAAGTGAGTTGAGTGTGTAAGGCCACATGGGCTCAGATAGGTAGAAATGGGATTGGGACAGCACAATAACAGAGATGTTGCTGACACCTTTGCCGGTTTAGGAATTTTCATTCAAGTTTGTTGCTCTCCACACGGCCGAGGCCCAGGAGAGACAGCTGCGTGGTTCCACATTATTTCAAGCTCTTGGTTTACCAGCTGGACACCAGGTCGGTCTGCTCCGTGGTCGTGTGCCGGGCTGTTTTTTACCTTTTGTAATTTCCGGATGTCCCTACGGTCTCCGCGGTAAACGTCACAACGCTTTGAACTGTGGGTAATTCCCTATGGTGAAGTCTGCATCGATGCAGACTCACGGAAAGCGCTCTGTAAATGTGTACTCAAACCTTCATGCCCCTTTGAAATTCCACATTGGGACAACCCTAAGCCCTTACAAATTTCGCGAGAATGTGCACCAAAGTCCGTGAGTCTGTGAGTCCGGACTTTGGGATTGGGCCAGTGACTATTAATGAATGATACTCACTGCTGTGCTGTGGGTCTGGACTGTTCAGTCGGGAGGTGCTCAGGCTCTTGGTTCTTGGGCCAGCGGGGGGCCTCAGCAGTTTGGGTACTAGGGAACTAATCGGCTGGGTGACCACCATGGGCCTGGATAGGTTTCTGATCTCACACTGAGATGGGAATACATTTGTTAGCTACATACAGTACAGGCCAAATGTTTGGACACACCTTCTCATTCAATGTGTTTCTTTATTTTCACGACTATTTACATTGTAGATTTTCACTGAAGGCATCAAAACTATGAATGAACACATATGAAATGATGTACTGTTTTGAATTCACCTTGAATTTCTTGATTATTGCAATTTTAAAAGCAGAATTTTTAGATCTTTGACGAATCGAATTTGAGCAAACTGAATCTATCTATTTTTTAAATTCTGAAACTTGAAATTTGTGTGCATTGAAAAAAAGCTTTGAAATTTCGTATTTTCATTTTAAAGAGGTGAATTCAGAACAAATACATTCAGATACTGTACATGGTTTTCCAAGTAAAATTGTCATGGTTTTGGGTTTGAGTTCTGTTGGTTTTGAGGTTCTGTTCTTCTTTCCTGTTTTTTTTGTGTATTTGTTCTGTTTTCTGTTGTAGCCTGTGTTTCCTCCCTTGTCTTGTCTAGCTGTAGTTCCTGTCTTGTTTTCCCGTGTGTCTGTATGTTCTGTTTCCTGTTTTATTTTGATGGTCTGGTTTTCTGTCTTGTCTTGTCTACTTTACTTCCTGTCTTTGGTTTTCCCTCCTTTGTGATTGCCCTACTGTGTTTCACCTGTTTCCCAGCCTCGTCACCTGTCTTGTGTTTCCTCGTTACCCTGTGTATTTAGTCTTTGTCTTCGCCCTGGTCTGCGTCAGATCATTGCACTGTTTCGGTTTGGATTGTTTGATTCTTGTCGCCAGTTTATGTTCCTGTGTGTTTGCCTTAGTCTTCTGGTGTTCCCATTTGTGTCTTGGGCTTCTTTTTGGATTTGCCTTTTTGCCTGCTGCGTTCTGGACTTCCTTTTGTTGTTTTGTACTTTGTTTTACTGGTCGAATAAATCCTCGTCACCTACTTATTCCTGCCTGCCTGCCTGCTCTCTGCCTTTGGGTCCACCATTCCCTGCTCTTCCCTGCTGAACCTGACAAAAATATTTCAGTGGGAAAAGAAAGGAAAGAAAGTAGAAAGGAAGGGCTAGCCAATATGTTATTATTATATCGATACCGTGATATGAGACTAGATATCGTCTTAGATTTTGGATATCGTCATATCGTGATATGACATGAAGGCTACATTGCAGTAAAGTGATGTACTTTTCTGAACTTACCAGACTGTTCTAGCTGTTCTATTAGTTCCCTTTTCCCCACTTAGACATTACATCCACATTACTGATGATTATTTATCTAAAATCTAAGTTTAAACATATTTAGTTAGAGCACTAATTGTCATCCCTAGAATATTGCCGTATTATCGATATCGAGGTATTTGGTCAAGCATATCGGGATATCTGATTTTCTGACACACCGAACAGACTCGAGTCACCAACCTCGCCAGACTGTCCAACAGCCAATTATCGGCTTGGTGTGTCTAGGGCTTAACAGGATGCTTTATTCTGCACCTGTTCTTTGCGATGAAATGTAGCTGCAGTGTGTTAGTTGTTTGCGTACCTGATGTCCGGGGGATCTAGATACAAGTGGAGGGATACGTAGCCCACTCTGACAGTCATTCTTCACAGCTTCCTTCGTGGGTTCCCCTCTTTTCGAGTCAGAGACACACAGGCGAAGGCTGCAGTGCAGGAACTGAATCGAGTTATTAAAAACAGGTTGCAGGATGAAACTAAATCTCAACGGCTGTATTTCCTCCTCCGCCTCTCCCACATTTGTGCTCCTTTTTGTCATTCTTTCTAGTGCTTCTCTCCATTTTCTCTCAACACTATGTCGGAATGAGACATCTCTGTCTCTGCCTTTCTCCAGTGCATCTGTCTCTTCTTTTTCATCTTCCACTTCAGTATCACTTTCGGCCTCTTCGTCTGTTGCGTTTCCCACGAGGGCCAGGGAGGGGTCCGAGGAGCAGCCGCCGCTTATGACAGTCCAGAAAGGAGACTTTTTGGGGTCTGACAGAGGAGAGACCACGCATGACTTCACTTCCACGACATCGATGAAAAGCCCTTTGGCTGAAATCTGCAGTAGGACAAAACAGCCATGAATAAAACTAATTGTAGTTGTATGTGTTTTAAAAAAACAACAACAATTTGTTCATTTATTTTTTGCACTCACAGGTAGGACATTACAACATTTGTTAAAGGTCCTATGGCATGGAAATTTCACTTTATGAGGTTTATTAACATAAAGAGACTTCAGATACAGTATTAGAGGACCACTAAGGTCTATATAAAAGAGACTTCAGATACAGTATTAGGGGACCACTAAGGTCTATATAAAAGAGACTTCAGATACAGTATTAGGGGACCACTAAGGTCTATATAAAAGAGACTTCAGATACAGTATTAGGGGACCACTAAGGTCTATATAAAAGAGACTTCAGATACAGTATTAGGGGACCACTAAGGTCTATATAAAAGAGACTTCAGATACAGTATTAGGGGACCACTAAGGTCTATATAAAAGAGACTTCAGATACAGTATTAGGGGACCACTAAGGTCTATATAAAAGAGACTTCAGATACAGTATTAGGGGACCACTAAGGTCTATATAAAAGAGACTTCAGATACAGTATTAGGGGACCACTAAGGTCTATATAAAAGAGACTTCAGATACAGTATTAGGGGACCACTAAGGTCTATATAAAAGAGACTTCAGATACAGTATTAAGGGACCACCAAGGGCTATATAAAAGCATCCAAAGAGCACCATGTCATGGGACCTTTAATAAGTCCCTGCGTGTACAAAAAAGATATAAAACACAATAAAGGAAAGGGAAAAAGCATAAAATGATTTGACTGATTGACTGATTTTTAAAATACTTGACTTGGACTCTAGCTCAAAGACTTCCGAGCATCTCTGCCTGGAAGAATTTGGTATGGACAGTTTGAATCAAATAAGCACAGAAAATATACACACACACACACACACACACACACACACACACACACACACACACACACAGACCTCAACATAGACACGGTTGTCTGCAGTTATGACACAGGGGCCGATCCGCTTCTGCTCGTAGTTCTCGGTGACAAAGAGCCTCAAAATAAGAACAGACTCGGATCTGTGTCTGGGTGTCGGTAGTTGGCTCGGTCCTGGATCAGGCCCCGGACCTTTGGGTGCCCAGGGGAGCAGCCCCGCCTGAGGACTGTTTACATCGACATCATCACCGTCGGCAGATCCGGGCAGACCGGGGACTTCAGACGAACAGCTGAACTGAGATGAGGAACAAGAGATTACATGTTTAAAATATTTCATGAGCAATGGAGTAACTGAAACAAAGACATAAAGGGTAACTCACATGTACAGCGAGTGGATTTTTGGACTTCATTTCTGTCTCATTGAGCGCCAGAATGGCCTGAGGCTCGTCTCTCCATAATAACACCTGGCCAGGGAGGAGGGAGAAGAGGGAGACATGAGAATGCAAAGTTGTAAGTCTGCTGCTGTTATATATATATATATATATATATATATATATATATATATATATATATATATATATATATATATTGGTCGAACAGATTTATATCATATATATATATATATATATGATATAAATCTGTTCGGACCAATCAAATTGTCAGGGGGCGGGCTTTATACGATGATGGACAGATGATCAGCATTAATCAACCACGTCACCAAAGAGCGCTTGGGTTGAATTCCTTTACAACAAAGATGGCTGCATAGCGTCTGTTATAGAAGATATCGACGGCGCATTCATTTTAAAAGAGGAACAGAGAACCGCGATCACGTATGGATACACATCGCCACCATATACCATTGACATACATATAATGGACCAACAGAGCCCGTGTCTCTGGACGGAGACCAGTGAACGATATTAGAAGTCACTTTTCCGGTGATCTCTTGCTTTACTGAGCAGCCTCCAACTGAGCTTGAAGACGTAGATGTGACGTGAGCAACGTGTCTGAAAGTGTGAAGTCTTCTGGTAGCTGTGAGAGAGAAATCTCAATCATTCCCAATCTCACAGAGACGGAGAGTGTAGGTATATGTAAGGAGATAACATAGACACAGGCTAATTACTGATCACTAACATGCTAGTTAACATTAGTAATTACTGATCACTAACATGCTAGTTAACATTAGTAATTACTGATCACTAACATGCTAGTTAACATTAGTAATTACTGATCACTAACATGCTAGTTAACATTAGTAATTACTGATCACTAACATGCTAGTTAACATTAGTAATTAAACCTAAACAGATAATGGAAGTCCAAACTGCCTGTGAGCTTCTCCTGTACTATACGGTAATTCCTCTACTGTGTGACAGTAAGTCTCGTGGTTATGACCCAATCGTTAGCCTATTTTTTATAAAACTGCTGCTACGGAGCCATAACGTGAGCTACAAGGTAATGGAGCCTTTTATACATTGTCGTGTTTCTTTAGAAATAAACAACGGAGAAATAGAGTCTTTAAACGCTTCAGATGTAAAGTTATTCTCTGTCAAAGTGACGTCAGAATGAATGGGAGTCAATGGGATGCTGACGGGAGGTGATGGCTTGTTAGCATCAAAATGGCGCCATAGGAGCTACGCATTCCAGACGCTCGCTTACCCCCTTGCCATAGACACCTGTCGGCACGACACGGAAACTGCAGATCTGCCTTTGCTCTGTCGAAGCCTGCCTTTGATTCGCAGCTTCTGTAATGTCTGTCTCCATTGCTCTGATTGGTTGTAGGTCTATCCGTTGCTCTGATTGGTTGTAGGTCTATCTGTTGCTCTGACTGGTTGTAGGTCTATCCGTTGCTCTGATTGGTTGTAGGTTGGTCTGATTGGTGGTAGGTCTATCTGTTGCTCTGATTGGTTGTAAGTCTATCCTTTGCTCTGATTGGTTGTATTTCTATCTGTTGCTCTGATTGGTCGTAAGTCTATCCTTTGCTCTGATTGGTGGTAGGTCTATCCATTGCTCTGAACGGTTGTAGGTCTATCTGTTGCTCTGATTGGTTGTAGGTCTATCTGTTGCTCTGATTGGTTGTAGGTCTATCTGTTGCTCTAATTGGTTGTAGGTCTATCTGTTGCTCTGATTGGTTGTAGGTCTATCCGTTGCTCTGATTGGTTGTAGGGCTATCCATTGCTCTGATTGGTTGTAGGTCTATCTGTTGCTCTGATTGGTTGTAGCTCTATCTGTTGCTCTGATTGGTTGTAGGTCTATCCGTTGCTCTGATTTGTTGTAGGTCTATCTGTTGCTCTGATTCGTTGTAGGTCTATCCGTTGCTCTGATTCGTTGTAGGTCTATCCGTTGCTCTGATTCGTTGTAGGTCTATCCAATTGTTCAAAATCCTGTTTTTAAATCCTACTCTGTGGCATTTGACACCTAGTAAGATGTTGACTTAATTTACTTCTTTTAAATATTTAGATTGATTGCTTTTTATAGCAGCTCTGTAGCGTCTGCCAGATGGTAACAGTTCATAAAGGGGGTGACCAGGATGAGAGGGACCTTTAACCCTTGAATTGTCTTCCCCATCAACCTGTACATTTTCGCCTTTTTCGACACTTTCGTCACTTCTTTTCAAAGTTTCTCTCAATATTTTTTTAAGCTTTTCCTGACTTTTTTTGACATTTGTTTCTTACGTTTTTCAATGTTCTATTATACATTTTTCTTTACATGCTATGAAATTGAATAAAACACCCAAATTCAATGAAAGTAGTGAACTGGTCATTTATTTAATGTGTGAAGAGCGTTGTAGGGAACCATCCACGTTATTTTGTTTTAAAATCTGATTGAAAGAAACCCACATTTCTGATATAGAAACTTTTTGAAAATGGGTCTGATTTGACCAGAGGACAACAGGAGGGATAATGAGGTTTTTTGCAATGTTGATGTGGCGTGAAGTGGCAAGTTCTTCCAGGGGGAGGGCACCTTCTGCCTCTGTTATCTCTTTACTCAGGTTGTCTGAGACAGGTCTGCTTGTTGGGTCAGTGTAACACATATCAGTTCAATTTTCCAAGCACAAACGGACATTTGGAAAAACAGAAAAATGGGTTCAAATATCCAATTTTTAATTTCTTTCCACCTTGACAAATGAAAAAATTGGATCTTGAAACTGTTTTTCCAATTTTCTGTTTTTATTCAGAGGATCAGCAATTTAGAAAATTACAAAATTGCATCTGGGCTCCAATTATTCATAATACTGCAATGGTATTCTCTCCCTCGTTCCACCTAGCTACGCCCCCCCCCCCACTCGAAACCATCAGTTGCATCTCTGACCCCACAATCTATCAGTATTTAGTTTTGATGGTCCATATGCAGTTAATGACCTGCATATTCTGCAAAGTAGAGGAAGAGAATACTATTGCAAGGTGAAAAAAATAAATGAAAAATTGGATATTTTAACCCATTTTTCTGTTTTTCCAAATGTCCGTTTGTGCTTAGAAAATTAAGTTACACTGACCCTTGTTGTCCCCAGAGTCAGAACTAATCAGGGGGAAGAAGCGTTGAGTTTTTATGCTCCACATTAGAGTCCGGATCGGGCCAAATTTTTCTGTCCGAGGCCGGCCCGCGTCCGACAGAGCCGTGACCGAACCCGGCCCGAGCCAGACAGGTAATAAGAAATTTGTGTCCGAGCCCGACCCGAGCCCGACACAGATAAAATCTAATTTCTTTTTACTCATACTAATGACACATGTAGGCTACGTTTGTTTGTTTGTGTGGAAAGTCCACTTTTGTTAAGCAACTGTAGGAAGGCATTCGGAAATGTCAACAGATGAGCGCATCAGCGCACACGGGGCAACAAGCACACGTTAATAAGCTGTTGCCTTATCGCGCTGATGTGACCGAGTCCGACCCGACCCCGACCATAATTTCTAAATATCTGTCCGAACCCGGCCCGTCGGGTACCGTCGGGTACCGTCGGGACCCGTCGGCCTTGGGTCGGGTATCCATGCCTTACTCCACATATCTGGAACAAACTCCCAAAAAAGTGCAGGTCTGCCGCAACTCTCAGCTCTTTTAAATCCAGGCTGAAGACCTTTCTTTTTGATGTTGCCTTTCCTTAATTCTTATACTGTACCATGAATTGTATTGTTGTATTTTATCTTGTATTAAATTTGTATTCTTTAATATTTTTGTATTTTTTATTTTAATTTTATTTGCTCTTGGCTTTTTAACCCATGGCATGACAATTTCACTTTATGAGGTTTTTTAACACTTATATGAGTTCCCCCAGCCTGCCTATGGTCCCCCAGTGGCTAGAAATGGTGATAGGTGTAAACAGAGCCCCCCCTCCACCTTGCCCTAAGGTCTATATAAAAGAGACTTCAGATACAGTATTAGGGGACCACTAAGGTCTATATAAAAGAGACTTCAGATACAGTATTAGGGGACCACTAAGGTCTATATAAAAGACACTTCAGATACAGTATTAGAGGACCACTAAGGTCTATATAAAAGACACTTCAGATACAGTATTAGAGGACCACTAAGGTCTATATAAAAGAGACTTCAGATACAGTATTAGAGGACCACTAAGGTCTATATAAAGAGACTTCAGATACAGTATTAGAGGACCACTAAGGTCTATATAAAGAGACTTCAGATACAGTATTAGGGGACCACTAAGGTTTATATAAAAGAGACTTCAGATACAGTATTAGGGGACCACTAAGGTCTATATAAAAACATCCAAAGAGCACCATGTCATAGGACCTTTAATGTTTGATGTTTTATGTAAAGCGCTTTGAGTTGCCCTGTGTTGAAATGTGGTATATAAATAAAATTGCCTTGCCTTTACGTTTCTGAAATCACTCCGTATCTTCCCTCCTTCCAATTTCCAGCCTCTGAACCAACCGAGACTTCCTCCTACTTAATTTCCCTTTGTGACGCATCCCCTTTTTTTTAGACTTTAATTCAGCGCTGTTCTGGTCATGATGACCTGGGTCACGAGTCCCACAGGGAACAACTTCCACTTACTATAATTTCACAGAAGAGTCCATTATGTGCCTGGTGTTTTTGTTTTAACCACTGCCTGTTTAACTTTGACCTCATTTCCCTCCTGTGCTCTAAAAGCTTCAGTCATTTTCTTTCTCTAACCACATCTCTAATTCCCCCTGCCTCTGTTGGTTTACGTCAATTATTTGAACGATAACATCGACTTTTATAATCTCCCATAATTTATGTAGAAAAAGAAAATATGGGTTATTTTATGGACTGAATAAATAGATTTTGATAAAATGAAATCTCTGCAGTGGTGTAGTCTATATTTTTGTAGTGAGTATACTGTGATTTTCCCCTCCCAGCCTCATACTCGCCTGTCCCAGAGCGACGCACTGTGATGTTTCCGAATACGAAGCGTAGCCAGATCTCCACAGCGCTGTGTCAGCGATAGAGTAGCAATGTATGTTCATTTTAGTTTCTAGCTTCCATGTAAGTTAGATGGCACCAACATGTGGTCTAATCGTAACTGGTCTGGCAACCCAGAGGCCAGGGTTTTGTTTCCAGACTTGTGTGCATGGTGGGTCCACCCCCCACCCCTTGAAAATTTTGATCATTAAATACTTAATTTCCTGCATTCTGGTGAATTTTTATGCACTTTTTTTTCTACCTTTTTCTGAATCAATTATGCTGGAAATATCTTTATCTAAAGGGAAACATAGATTACAATCCAAATATAAAAACATAATGGCATATTTTGCAATAAGAGCATTCTGTATTTCTTTCATCTATTTATTCTCCTTTGGATCGATGTTTCTAATTATATCTGAGACAGCACACATGTAGCCTAGGCATCATTTACTCTTCCCACTTTTGCTTCTTTTGTTGAGGAAGTAACCACCTTAAATGTGCATATGACAATTATTCACCTGAATGATACATGAATTCATTTTAATGAATTAATAAACCTCTGGACTGTAATATTTCAGATGTGTTGGAGCAAGATTTCTGCTCAGGTTCAAAACTTTGTGCACATTCAAAATACTCTGAGGTTTGGAGAGTCATGGTATTTTGAGAAAAATAAAGTTTTAATACAATAGGCTATTACAAGAATAAAGTCACTATATTTCATAAAATAATCCACTTGCACCACAGTCTGCTGTGCATTACGTGATTGCTCTGCTGATACGGTAGATCTCAGACCTTCTGACAGACTCAGAGTTTGGATTTAATAGACACCCCTACACTGCCACACAAAACCATGACTAATAATTAGCATCATCATACAAGTTTTGTATCAATTAGTAATAACATCTGATGAACAGGGCCTTAATTTTCCTCAAAAGTATTTAATAAATTGTTTACAGTCGTCATCACCATGGCTAACAAATGCATAAAAAGCAGACGAAAGGAGAAAAAAAGCTCCACTCTTTTTATTTTAGTTAATTATCTGACCATTGATAACTAACATTATAATATAGTAATTTAATTGTGTAAAGTAATGCACATTTAAGATTTAAGAATTTACTCTAATTTGCAATAATTGTCTAATTTGTCACTGACCCTATGAATTTCCATTGCTCATATCAGCTTTGCATGTGTGCTAATATTTACCTAACTTTCTGTCCCTCCACTCTAACCAAGGATGCCTGATTTTAAACTCTTTAGCCTGACTTTCAGTCCACAATGCTGGCCACGAGTTATTACCATCTCTCTCATTATCTGAAACCAGGAAATATTAAAATTGTCTTCTGATTACTGCTTTACTCAGACACAGGCACAAAAGACACACACACACACACACACACACACACACATACACGCAATATCATATAAGCTACTGTCACTTACCAGGTAACAGTAACGTTGCGGTAGACTTTTTGGGCTGTTTTTTTGTAACAGTAACGTTAACGATTGGGTCTGAACACTGAAGTAGTGTTATTTGGGTCTATTTACGTTTCATATCTCGTTACTTTAAAACGTTGTGCAAACCTTATATATATGTCAATGGTTCAAACTCTACCAGTTGCGATAAAGGAAAGAGCATGCAAAGAATGACCGCCAAACAACTTGTTGTTGCTTAGTAACTTTAAATGTCAGATACAGTATTAGGGGACCACTAAGGTCTGTACAAATTACTAAACAAATGTCAGTGCTTCGCAACACCAGGCGGGGAGAATTTATGAATGAAAGTGAGAACGTTCTGTTACAAAACGATGTTGTTACGTATCATCATGCTTTTGTAAGTGGGTATACGGAAAACCTTGACTTTTCCTAGTGGGTATACGGCGTATACCTGCGTATCACGAAGACTACACCACTGTTTCTCTGGGACATGTTTTCATGCTAATCTAATGTGACCAGTTTTAGCCCAAACCGCTAATTAGCTTATAACGCTAGTCGTCGGGGCAGAGGGTAAAGTCAAAAGAAATCTCTATGTCTACACCACTAACAAGGCTCAAAATAGCACCACACTTCCACGGTAGCATAATGAGGGTCCCTACATGTAAACCCAAGCGTTGAGAACTTTGTAAATTTACAGACGGTTTATTAAAAAGATAATTTATAAAGACAGTACCGTTAACACGTATACAGGCAGGCACCATCTTCGTGTCATGGAAATGTAAGCCCACCCACGAACTTTTCCTTACCTTAAGGGGCCGTGTCACTGCCCGATGTGAGTCGACTGCAGATGTGAGTTATGCATGCTCAGATTTAAAAGGTGAAATTTGTGAAATCGATAAAATAATAAACTTTTCTCTTTACCTACAATAACAGAAGATGGAAATCATTTCAAAAACGTTGTAGCTATCTATGATTGTTGGATTGCTAACGTTAGCTCAAAATGCCATTCAAGTGACAGCCTTTGTTGTGTTTGATGCTAACTTGTAGCCAGCAGTGAACCAACTTCGTTGTAGGTCAAGTGTTATTGTATTGACATTACAGAAGTCTCGTTAGCATCTTCAATTCAATTTTATTTATAATATCAAATCATAACAAGAGTTATCTCAAGACACTTTACAGATAGAGTAGGTCTAGACCACACTCTATAATTTACAAAGCCCCAACAATTCCAGTAATTCCCAGAGAGCAAGCATTAGCAGTGACTAATGCGACAGTGGCGAGGAAAAACTCCCTTTTAGGAAGAAACCTCGGTAGACCCAGACTCTTGGTGGGCGGTGTCTGACGGTGCCGGTTGGGGTTATGATGAACAGTGGCAGTAATAGTCACAGTAAAGATTATGGAACAGTGACTACAAATGGTAGTCGTAGTATCTTGTAGGCTACAAGTCGCAAAGTGGCGCTTGCGCGACTCACATCTGCACTCGACTCACACCGGGCGGTGACAGGCCGCCAAAATGCAACCAAGGGTCTTTTTGTGACTGTACCCGAATCAAACTTTTGTTTAAAAGCATATTTAGGACAGAAGTTTTTCAGTCAAATGGCCTTTTGAATGGGAGTGCTAGGGGCACTTTTATGCTAGCCTCAAAATAGCTAGTTTTAAACCACTTAGAAGGCTCGACACAACATGAGACTTTGCTTGAAGTATCACCAGGGGCTCTACACCTTAACTCAGCATTGAGAACATTCTTTGCTTACCCAGAGTTTACTAAAAAGAGGTTTTGAACAACTCAACGTAGCTCTGGTTGTTTCCGGACGCTAACACCTCGGCAGTCAAAACGAGTCGATATCAAAACAAGTAGCCACAGATTTAGTATATCCCTAGAGCACCGGTGTAGTTCATGTGTAGAGCCCCTGGTTATAGTATAGATTGGTCACCGGTGTAGTTGAGGTGTAGAGCTCCTGGTTATAGTATATCTTGGTCACCGGTGTAGTTGAGGTGTAGAGCTCCTGGTTATAGTATATCTTGGTCACCGGTGTAGTTGAGGTGTAGAGCTCCTGGTTATAGTATATCTTGGTCACCGGTGTAGTTGAGGTGTAGAGCTCCTGGTTATAGTATATCTTGGTCCCCGGTGTAGTTAAGGTGTAGAGCTCCTGGTTATAGTATAGATTGGTCACCGGTGTAGTTAAGGTGTAGAGCCCCTGGTGATACTTTGAGCAAAGTCTCATGTTGTGTCGAACCTTCTTTGTTTTTTAAAAACAGCTATTTTGAGGCTAGCATAAAAGTGCCCCCTAGTACTCCCATTCAAAAGGCCATTTGACCAAAAACAAAAAATAAGGTAAATCTTATATGTGGCACTTCCGTCCTAAATATGCTTTTTAACGAAAGTTTGACTTGGGTACATTCACAAAAGCACCCTAGTGTTGTGGTTTCTGCGTTTATGCCTTGCATTCTGTTATGTTTTCTGTATTTTGCCTTGTGTTTTGTGCCGTTTCTGTTGCTTCTTAGTAGTTTTCTGTATGTTTCCTGTTTTTGTTGTTGTTTTCCCTTGTGTGTGTTTTGGTACTTCCTGTGTTTTCTGTTCTCCCTTTTGTTTAGTGTTGTGTCAAGTTTATGTGTTTAGTCGATTTCATGTTTCCCTGTTTGTGTTCTGCTTCCTGTTTTATTCTGATAGTTGGTTTTCTGTTTTGTCTTGTCCACTTTACTTCCTGTGTTTTCCCTTCCTTGTTATTGTCCTGCCCCGCCCTGATGTGCTTCACCTGTTGTCTCTCCTGTTTCTGATTCACCCATCACCATGTACCATCATGTATTTAGCCTCTGTGATCCCCTTGTCTTGTGTCAGATCGTTTTGTGTCCGTACCTGTTTAGTTTGTGGCCATGCCCTTGTGTTTCCTCCCTGTGCTTTGTGTCCGTTCCTGCGTCTGTATTGCTCCTGCCTATGTTTTTCCCGTCAGTTTATTTTTGTGAGTTTCCAGTCTTGTACTGCCGTTTTACGTTTATTAAATCCCTGAGTTCCACCATCTCCTGCCTGCCTTCCTCTCTCTGCATTTGGGTCCTCACTCTCCCGCCACACACCACAACACCCTAGGTTCTTCCGTGGGCCCATCAGGGAATTTTTTGCGATTCCTTGAAACTGCCACAGATTTGAGTTAAGGGGCCATGTTCATTTCCCGGAATTCTGTGAGATCAGGTTGATCTCTAAACCATTTCTGTCCAAATATCTTATCTCACCATGTTTTTGTACTTCACCCTTCGAGGATGTCCCAGGAGCAGACCCTCAGTGCCACAGGAAATGACTGGGAACACCAACAGGAAATGACTTCCATTGGACTGAGCCTGGCACGTTGCATCTCGTAGAGTCACGGCAGCCACCGGGACAGACAAGCTCTGGAGGAAAGAACTGATAGTGAGACGACATAACGTCCAAATAAATAATAAAAAAAAACTAAATAAAGAGAACAACACTAAAATGCTCCGAAGAGCTGAGTTTGGTAATAATTATCTGTGGGTTTGTCACTTTATCACACGTAGGCATGTGATCAGTTGCTAGTAAAAAAAATAAATAAATAAAATTGATTGCAGCAGCTTGAAAAATGTTTTATGTTCACAAGATTTTCCTAGAAAAAATAAAAAGGTTAGTATTTTTTAGGGCTGGGCGATATGGAGAAAATCAGATATTGCGATATTCTTGTCCTAATACCTTGATTTCGATATTGTGGCGATATTATAGGGTTGACAATTGGTGCTTTAACAAAATATCTTCACAATGAGATTTTAGATAAATAATCTTCAGTAATGTTGATATAATGACTAAGTTGGTAAAGGTACAAATAATAGAAAAGCTAGAACAGTCTAGAAACAGAAAATGACATAATTTTACTGTAATGCAGCCTTTAAAACCAGGAATATACACTTAAGCCATTTACGATATTATGAAATCCAAAATCTAAGACGATATCTAGTCTTATATTACGATATCGATATATTGCCCAGCCCTAGTATATTTAATTGGTGATTATTGTTGAGTTTTGTTGCAAGTTTGAAAAATGTACAGTACAGGCCAAAAGTTTGGACCCACCTTCTCATTCAATGTGTTTCTTTATTTTCATGACTTTTTACATTGTAGATTCTCACTGAAGGCATCAAAACTATGAATGAACACATATGGAATTATGTACTTAACAAAAAAGTGTGAAATAACTGAAAACATGTCTTATATTTTAGATTCTTCAAAGTAGCCACCCTTTGCTTTTTTTGATAACTCTGCAAACCCTTGGTGTTCTCTCAATGAGCTTCATGAGGTAGTCACCTGAAATGGTTTTACCTTCACAGGTGTGCTTTGTCAGGGTTCATTAGTGGAATTATTTCCCTTATTAATAGAAAAGCAAAGGGTGGCTACTTTGAAGAATCTAAAATATAAGACATGTTTTCAGTTATTTCACACTTTTTTGTTAAGTACATAATTCCATATGTGTTCATTCATAGTTTTGATGCCTTCAGTGAGAATCTAAAATGTAAATAATCATAAAAAAATAAAAGGAAACGCATTGAATGAGAAAGTGTGTCCAAACTTTTGGCCTGTACTGTAAACATATCTTGTTGTTGTGGATGCTAATAGACATGTTTCTGCTGCCATTCACATGTTAAATGGTAGATCGGGGGGCTTTTTTAGTCCAGGGACCCCTTAAAGCGCTGGCATCCAGCTTTTCTCTCTTCATGAACTGTTTACATCTTAACCCTGCAGCTAATATTGAGTTATGAAGACCTGCAGGATGTGTTGGTCTACGCTCACGCTGAGGCGTCCGTCCTCACACTGCACCGTGAAACTCTGTTGGCCTCCCCCTGGTCTGCCTCCTCCGTTCAGCCACTGCCTCAGCCTGCGCTCCTCGGCCCACTGAGGCCTCCCAACCAGCGGATTCACCCCCGTGGCCACGTCTGTGGTAGACAGACAGAGAGGAGACACAGAGACAGCCAAGATCCACGTTAGGTTCTTCTTTACAAATGAAATAAATGTCAGACTGACAGATGTGTGATGTTTGTTCTTCTAAGAAAACAATTAGCTTTTAGAAATGTCTCATGATGTATTGTCTCTAGAAGTGTAGTTAATATTCAACTTTTGTTTTGGTAAAAAAGGAAAAGAAAATCGCACACTCAATACTATCGAATCACAACATGATCTCTATTGCTAGAATTGCAATAAATGAAAATGGCAATACAAATACAATTGAAACCCATGTATCATGAAGGAGTCGAATCGGGACAAAAGCATACAGTCCGAGCCCAAATAATAATAATACATTTATTTATAAAGCGCTTTCAAGTCAAAGTGCTGTACAGAACATAGAAAATGCAGTTTAAAAACAGTTCCAATGACTAAAATATAACACACACTCTCAGAAAAACATTAAATTAAAAATTAGGTCTCATACACAACAGTAAACAGATGGGTCTTTAGCTTTGCTTTAAAAACCTCAACAGAACAAGCCTGCCTGATGTTCAGAGGTAAGCTGTTCCACAATGTTGGTGCGCGGAAGGAAAAGGCCCGTTCCCCAATTGTCTTCTTTTTAACCCTTGGGACACTCACAAATAACGATTATTACTTACTTATTACTTAGTCTTTGAGGGGCAAGTCTCAAGTCTTTTGCCAGGAGTCCAAGTCAAGTCTCCAGTCTCTGGCCATCTGATCTGTCCCTAACACTGTATTGTTAAATCTTATGAATTCAAAGCATATCCTGTAGCTACCATCCATACAATACAGTATCAAAATCAGCTGTAGGAGAACTTTATGGGGTCTACTTAACACATCCCTCTAGCCCTCGGACCTGGGGAAATATTAACGGAGTGTCTATTTGCCTGTACCCCCGGTACGAATAGCCTCGGCCACACAGCTGAGCTATTCACACCCTGTGACGTAACAACAAAAACACGTTGCTCGGGTGCACCGAAATCATGGCGGACGTTCATCTTCCATGACCGCAGTTTGTTAGTTAGTACCTATTTTTTGTATACAGTACGGTTACCTAGCAACCGAGGCTTGAAGAAAGCAAGTGGTAAACAGTTGTGTAGCATCCTGTAAGAACTGCTCATTGACATATATATATAATGGACCAATAGACCCCGTGTCTCTGGACGGAGACCAGTGAAGGATATTAGAAGCTCTTTTCCGGTGATCTCTTGCTTTACTGAGCAGCCTCCAACTGAGAGAGACAACGTAGATGTGACGTGAGCAACGTGTCTGAAAGTGTGAAGTCTTCTGGTAGCTGTGCCGAGAGAAATCTCAATCATTCCCAATCTTACAGAGACGGAGAGTGTAGGTATATGTAAGGAGATAACATAGACACAGGCTAATTACTGATCACTAACATGATAGTTAACATTAGTAATTAAACCTAAACACATAATGGAAGTCCAAACTGCCTGTGAGCTTCTCCTGTACTATACGGTAATTCCTCTACTGTGTGACAGTAAGTCTCGTGGTTATGACCCAATCGTTAGCCTATTGTTATAAAAGCGTCTGCTACGGAGCCATAACGTGAGCTACAAGGTAATGGAGCCTTTTAAACATTGTCGTGTTTCTTTAGAAATGAACAACAGACAAATAGAGTCTTTAAAGGCTTCAGATGTAAAGTTATTCTCTGTCAAAGTGACGTCAAAATGAATGGGAGTCAATGGGATGCTAACGGGAGGTGATGGCTTGGTAGCATCAAGATGGCGCCATAGGAGCTACGCGTTCTGAAGCGAAGCTTATCCCCTTGGAACTGCTAGGTGAGTGGTTAGAACGTTTACGTTTGGTATGGGAGTTAGGTGTTCGATTCCCTTGTGAGGTGATATTCATTTTGTAATTTTGGATTGGATAATTTGCATGCAATTGCGCAAGATGCGATTTTTCTCGGAGTGGGATTGGTTATGGTAAAAATGTCAGCGATAATATTCCAAAAAGGTGTAATACATGAGTAGTATGGATCTGTGTGTAAATATATGCCAAGGTCCTGTAAATGCACAGGGGTGCAAATAGCATACATTGATATTTGTACCAGATGGGGTATTAATAGAACACATTGCTGTGTGCACCGGCGGGGTACAAATAGCATTCATTTCTAATTGCACCAGGGTACAAATAGCATACACTGCTAATTGTACCAGGGGTGCAAATAGCCTCACCCAAATATTAACCTTGGTCTGTCACATCATATGTATACAACTATATAGATACAATGTGCCTGTTCCCAGCATTAGCACAACACTTTGCGCTGGTTAGCTTGTTTCCTGTGACGATATATGCTAAATGTAACGTCTCTTTCACATTACCCAGTGACTGACCTATCTGGGTGCATTTTAAGATGCCTGATGAAGTTGATCCGGCATCATTTATCTTGGTGCCAAACACCTTGCATGTAGCTGTTCGCTTACTGCCACTGTTTACAAAGTTATTGAAAGCAAAACTAATGACAAAAGGCACAACACCGGGAGGACTTGGTGTCGCCATCGTCAATGTATTTTTTTTATATGCGAGTGCGCACACATAAAACATAGTGCATGTGTTACGTTGCACATTATGGCAAAGGGCAGGGGACGTGCAGCTCGGAATACGTTTCCACAACGTATATGAGCCAATGAAAGAAAATAAAAATACATGAATCAAGGCCGGATTTACCACCGGGCCGATTGGGCCGGTGCCCGGGGACCTCCGACCTCTAGGGGGCCTCCAAGACCCCACTAACTGTGTGGCCTCATCCTTTTTTTTTTTCTATTTAAAATTAAATTACAAATAAAATTAATTAATTAGTGTGTGTTTGTGTGTATGTGTGTTAACAATAATTTAGTTGCACACAAAAAAGTATTATGATCAGTTTTTAGGCTGTGTCTAATGACTACGAGTCAGGTTACCGCGGAAACTGTTGATAGCGGCAAGACAGGCGGTGGAGGATAGAGTGAGAGAGTGAGAGAGAGAGAGTAGAGGACATCGAGAAAACAAAACAAACAACATGGATAAAAAAACGGTGGAGCAGCGGAGCCACAAAACGGAAAGCTAAAAGGGAGAAGGATAGCAGAGAGGATTTAATTAGGAGTAATATTCCAACCATCTCCACTTTTTTCACAAGTCGTCTCGACACTAATAAAGAGCCTGGCGGCGCCTGCGGTGATGCTAGCGATGAGGAGTTTAGCACCACATCCAGCCCGGCTATTTCAGATGAACAATTAGAACAAAATCAGCACCCTGAGCATCAGCAGCACGACAGACAGAGAACCACAGCCCGGCTGGAGGGACACACACCTGTTTAAATGCTGTTCATTTTTATGACAAGAAACGCGGTCTAAGCTTATCAATGAATGCATTTAAATGCATCATATGTGGGAGTCATTCTCTAGTTGAGGGTACTTTCACGTCATATTTCACATGCATATTTTAAAAGGAGCCTACATCTTTTGCTTTTTCCGTCAGTTCACTGCAGAGAATCGGTGAAGTATAGCTTTGTTGTTTTTAATAATTTTAGAACCTATCATCGAGAGCCCCACTCGGTGCCGTGTCTGCGTGTGTGTGTGTGTGTGTGTGTGTGTGTGTGTGCGCGCACGTGCGTGCGTGTGTGTGTTAGTAAAGAGAGAGATTGGGAGAAGGAAGTTTGTGTGAGGTGGACCCGCTCACCACAGACCCAAATCTTCTCAGATGTTGCTACTGTCATATGCTGCACTGTCTCTTCATGTGGCTCATTATGTTTGGCACATTGTATGGGTCACTTCTTATATCACAACAAGGTAATACAATGTGTAATCAAGTGATGACTGATTAACAGTAATGTAAATGCAAGTATAGGCTCTTAACCTTGCAGTTTTGCACATATGTAAGACTCAATTTCTCCATTTCTTTGCACAAAACTCTCCAGAAAGTGCCATTTACCGGTTTATTTTAAAAAAAAAATTCCCGGGCATAACAAATCCCAATTTAACCCCTGCTTAGGCCTATTCACAAGATGTTATGTTTTTTTATTTTAATGTTATATGTATGTTACAGTTTGTTGGTCTTACCAGTGAAGAAGAATTAGTTTGCTGTGTAAGACAGAACGGGGTCATTCATATCAGACAATCGCAGGCATCTCTGCAACGCCAAAATCACCTAACTGTAGGTCTGCATATTTAATACGGGTTTTGTCACCACCAAATATAATAATTTCTGCAGATAATGTAATACAAACATGATAAATAAATAAAGTAGGCTATACTTCTTTCTCTAAAATGTAAAGTGTGCAAATATACAAACATATAAACCATAAGATAATACTGATACTGATACAGATTTTAGGGTGGAAGAAGGCAGTTGTGATTTTGATGACATGCTTTTCAAAGAAGAGGTTGCTGTCCAAACTAACTCCTGATGGTGTGGATGTGTGAGGACGGAGACAGATTGCATTTACAGATGGTGAAGCAAAAGTTGTGCGATGTTTTGAAGAGGAATTTGGGACCGATGATTTGTCACAGTTAAGTTTGAGAAAGTTGGTTTGCATCCATGATTTAATTTCACTGAGGCCAATGGTCAAAGTGGAGTGAGTTGCCGTGGTGATGGATTTGGTGGAGATGTAGAGCTAAACAACATCGGTAATGGCGTTACATTGTCAGGTGTCATTACATATCAGGAAATTATGACATAGAATAAAATAGTTGCCATACATTAAGTTGTGCAACTTAACTTTGAGAACTACATTTCACGCTGAGAGTGAGCTGTATAGGCCTATACGTATATATAAGTTATACGCAACCTATTTTCAGAGACAGTGAGAGAGAGTAAAAGAGGTGCTCAACAATCAGCTGTTTTTCCAAAGTCAGCTCTTTAGGCTGTATTTTCATAGATTTTAATCTGCTTTATTGCAATAAATTCTGTTGATTTTGTTCTGTGATAGTTTCAATTTTGTCCTTTGTTTTATAGATATTGATAGAGTCACAATTAACATCACAAGAAATGGAGTTGGAGAAAGTGGTTTTGTTTTAAACTAAAGAAAAACCCACAGCTTACTTTTACTGTTTCTAAAAATGTAGATGCTGTGTGAGTTTGGGCCATAAGTTCTGAGAGGGTGGAGGGGGGGCCTCCAAGATTTTGTGCCCAGGGGCCTCTGCATTCTAAATCCGTGCCTGACATGAATACATTTAGATTAGTACTAGGGCTGGGCGATATGGACCAAAAGTCATATCCCGATATATTTTGGCTGAATATCGATATACGATATATATCCCGATATTGTTTTTCCGCAAAGTGAGAGCAGTTCAGTCAAAGTCAAAGCCAAATATGACATGTCACAAATAGTTTCATATAAACCGGCTATTTCAGTTAACAGTTGCAAAATCAAATGAATAAATAATAAACAGATTATATATATCTATACAAAATATCTTCACACTTAGATTTTTGATAAATAATCATCAGTAATTTGGATATAATGACTAAGTGGGTAAAGGCAAATAATAGAACAGTTACAACAGTCTGATAAGTTCAGAAAATGACATCATTTTACTGTAATGCAGCCTTTAAAACCAAGAAAAGACACTTATGGTCATATCACGATATTACGATATCTAAAATCTAAGACGATATCTAGTCTCATATCACGATATCGATATAATATCGACATATCGCCCAGCCCTAATTAGTACTAGGGGGGTAGTGCACGATCACCGAAGGCTTGTATCATGTGGACGCGCTGACAGTGTTGTTGTCATTACTCAGAATTCCTCACGGGGAGACAGAAACTACTCACTGTAGCTTTAATATAAAATGGTCGCACATTATAGCTTCAAAAGGGACACAGAGAACACCAAGGAAATAATCCTCCTATATACATAAGAAGGTTAGAAATTAACTAGGGGGGATTTAAAAAAAAAAAAAACGAAACGTTCACATCACTCACACAGTGAAGGAAACAAAGAGACACACAGGGGTCCTGACCTGTCCTGCCCCCAGCCAGCTGGATCACAAAGCGATTGGCCAGGTCAGCCTCAGTGTATGAGGTCACCTTGGTGTAGCTGCTCTCATTGGCCCACACAAGAAGGTCAGATGTTGTGGACAGGTCAGAGTTCAGAGTACTGGACAGGTACAGGCCAGGCTCAGGGGGGTAAGGTGGGGATACACTGTTGGAGGACTACAGAGACAGAGAGAGAGAAGACAGATACATGGATATCATGACAAGTTTTAATCAATCAAGTAAAAGACAAGAATTTAATATGCAACATTTGGAAAACCCGGTTGCCCAGTTGGTTATTCATCCTTTATCTTTATCTGTTTGTGGCTTAAAGGTCCCATGGCATGAAAATTTAGGGTTTAGGGACCCACCGGGCCGAGTTCAGTCAGATATTTAGAAATGATGTTGTGTTTGGGTCGGGCTTGGTCACATCAGCTTGATAAGGCATGGAACATTTTAAATTTAAAACAGCTTATTATGTAGGTGCGCGCCTGTGTTAACGTGCGCTTCTTGCCCCATGTGCACTGATGACCTCATCTGTTGACATTTCTGAATGCCTTCCTACAGCTGCTTAATAAAAGCTTTCACACAAACAAACGTACATGTGTCATTATTATGAGAAAAAAAAGAGATTTTAACTGTGTCCGGGGTCATACAGAAAAATGCAACGGCTTTTGACGTTGTGTCTAGAGAGATGTTGTAGGCAAGTTTGTTCTCAAATTCAAACTCAATCATTTATCGTTCAAAATGATAAACCAAGCATTTATCAAATCAGACATCAACAGCAACAAAAGCAGGTTTCCATCCAAGCAAATTTCTGAAATGTTGCAAAAAAAGAAATGCTAATGAGGTGCATTTCCATCAACTGTTGTGGAGCAAATAAACTGGGCTACACAGTTAACAGAGTAAAAGAAGTAGAACTTGCTATCTGCAAACAAAACAAGTTGCCTTGGCCATCCAACCCATCTACAAGAGAAAAATTGAGAGGTTTGGTTGGGTTCAACTGGACAACTTTTAATTGTTCTTTTTACGTCAGCGGGTATTGGCCATGTTTAATGTCCAGAGCGAATGACACGTTATGGGAAAACCACAGATACAAGATATACATCTTCAGATGCAAAGAAGAGATGGGGCCCTTACATGAACAGAGACATGACCCCGGACACCTGGAGCAACAATGGCCCAGTTGACCGGCACAGAGCTGCTGAGGATCAGAACAACCGTCTGGATGTTTGAAGCCACCAGGGGCACAAGAGAGATGATCACCTCCACCTGGAGAGAGCTGAGGGACACAGAGAGACAGGATTTAACATTGCATGCCATAAATGCTCTTGCCAGGTTTTTCCCGAGGCTGCATGTTCTCACCCACAGAGCCCGGAGCCCGCTGAATGCAGCTTGATCACGTGGACTTCAGGGCTGATCCCACCCGCTGACACGTCAGCGCAGCCCTGCACTTCTTGCGGCTGCAGCTCCGAGGTCATGTAGTTGGGAGAGAGGAACATGGACTGCAGCTGGCACACGGCAGGCAGCGTTGGATCTGTGATATATAGAGACAAAGCAACAGGCAAGAGGGGAGAAGCTTTCGCAAGATCTTTCTCCACAATCTGTCTGACCTGTGCCTCGAGTGTCTGTATAGAGGGGGAGATAAGCCTGAATTTAAAGTGCCCATATTATGAAAACAAAATCACTTTTTCTGGGATTTGGGGTGTTATTTTGTGTCTCTGGTGCTTCCACACGTATACAAACTTTGAAAAAAATCCATCCGTGGTGTTCTGAGTGAGATCCGGTTTCTGAATGTGTCCTGCCTTCAGTCTCCTGGTGAGCTGGTCAAAATCTGCTTTCTACGTCACTAGCCGAAACGAGGGGCCTAGGGGGCTAACCATTAGCATGCTAGCGAGATGTGCTCAGACGTTTCTTGGAACTAAATCATTCAGCATGAAAAAAGCATACAAAAATGACTAATCGACTAAAGAAATCTTAGTCGACTAAGACCAAAGCTAGGCTAGGAGAGGGCAGCCCTAATCATCAGCATGGAGCTCAGCGTAAATTCTTGCAGGAAGACTTCTAAACTTAATCGCATTTCTCTCTCTTCTGAACTGAACAGCTGTTAGAGGCGTATTTTAACCAATCAGAAGTGGCCTCGAATTTCACGAGCCAATCACAGCATGACATCCCTGTTTTTAAACCTGTCTCTCTCATTTCAGGCTCAAAGCTCAACCCTCCTCCTCCCCTTGCTCCTCCGATCTTGTGGCTTTCTAACCCCTATATATATATATAATTTCATAATGATGGAGTCTAATCTCCAAAGACTAGTACATGTCATATTATGCATTCATACAATAAATCCGTGCATATCTGCAACGAAGTCTCTCCCGATTGAAATGATATTTGGTTTCTTGGCGGCTCACCCTCTCCCAGTTGGACGTAGACTCGGTTTCCATGTGGCATGTATGTCAGAGAGGACAGGCTGCCGTGGTGTCTCAGAGCCCAGCGGTGCAGCGCACGTGGACGAAAAGGCAGCGAATGCACCGTCTGGACATCCAGATGCAGGGTGTGGGACTGCACGCTGGAGTTAGAGGATACCTAGCAGATAAATACAAAAATCTGTGAACAATATTTTACTATAGCCTCAGATGTGTTTTGGATTATTTTTCCTTTTCTCTCTTTCTGCACAAAATAAAGTTTGAAGAAAGAAAGTCCCAGAAAACCCCTCAGGGGGCTCGGCACGTTGGGTTCCTCACAAAGTTTCAACAATACATAACTAATAAAAAACTAAAAGGGACAGAAGAAAGAAACATTGAAATGAGAGAACATTGATCCTTTCTTCTGTCCCTTTTTCATACAATATGTGGTTTCTTCATCAGTCTTTTCTTGGCTTCTAACCCTCACCTCACAATGTTTTATCTCGTATCAAGCCTTAATCCCTCACTACATTCATGTGGATTTTTCATTTAGTATCTTTGCTTCTATTGTCCATGCTATTCATGTGGATTATTGTTATTTTAATCATCCTGTTCATGATGTATGTGTATGCTGTGTTTGATGTCTGTAAGCTACTGGGACCTGGAATTTCCCCTTGGGGATCAAAAAAGTATCTATCTATCTATCTATCTATCTATCTATCCATCTATCTATCTATATATCTACCTACCTACCTACCTATCTATCTATCTATCTATGTAATGCTTTTTTTCTTCTTTTTAATATTGTGTGAATAAACTGTGGGGTATTTCCTCTGCTCAAGCAACCACAAATCAAAGGTCTTTATTGTAAGTGTCATAACGAAAGTGATTATTTCTACAGAGTTTCTTCTGGGAAATGTTCCAGTGCCCTCTGGCAGGGATTTACATCACACAATCACAGCCACTGAGGGGTGCAGCCACTAGAAACGTAAATGGAGGTCGTAAATGCTGCTTCAACAAACCACTCAAGGAGTCTCAGAAGAATGAGAGCATTGATCTCATTCTCACTCATAACTCATCTTATTTGTTTTTGGACATTAAGGAATATCGGTGTACATTTTAATTTGCATCACACTTTGAAATGAGAGAAAAACAAATATTTTCTCATTTCATTGTTCCTTTCTTCTGTCCCTTTTTCATACAATATATGTTTTCTCTTAATATTATATATTGTTGAATAATTGTAACATTAAGCTCCCTGAGTGGTTCCTGAGTTTCCTTTGCATGTCCTTTTTTATTTAATTTCTCTTAAATGCGTCAATGTGTTGTTAAATAAACCAAATCAGAGATATGGAGCCCGTAAAAGGGACATGGGGATTTTTTTTCCCTCATGCACACAACAAACTTTCTCGTGGGCGTGCGATACTTTTGCGTGCTAATGAGAAACCAATCTGAATATCAGTCAGAATGGCTGCCGAATAGACGGGACATTCATCTTCCTGAAAACACAATGAAATGTACTTGATATAGTGCCATCAACAAACTTAAAGATGATACGGTAACTGTTAACACATTTCATGCTGTGAATTTGAAATATTAACATTAGCCGCAAATGTTAGCAGTATTTCATTAGCATAATTTTGCTAGCCTTACAGTAGACACAAGATACTTCCGTGTGCTTACAAGAAAAGTCTCTCGCGAGCACCAGAAAGTATCTTGTCCAGAAAGTATCTTGCATGCACCAGAAAGTATCTTGCATGCACCAGAAAGTATCTTGCATGCACCAGAAAGTATCTTGAAAGTTTCTTATGCACACCAGAAAGTTTCTTATGCACACCTCAAAGTATCTTGTCCAGAAAGTATCTTGCATGCACCGGAAGGTATCTTGAAAGCACAAGAAAAAAATAATAATTCCCCGTATCCCTTCAATCAAACAAGAATTGGTGGTGGCATAAAGGACGTGATATCACACAGAAGTAATGGGCAGATTGGGACTGACCTGCACCAGCACGGGGAGGTTGGGGGGCAGTCTCTCCGCCTGCAGCCACCAGGTGACAGGGAGCCTGGAGCTGAGCAGCAGGTGGACGGCTCTGAGAGGTGAGGGGTGCAGAAACAAAGGCTTCAGCAACACCGTCACCTGCAGACAGAAGAGGACAGGGGAGGGGGGTGGGGGTCATTATAAAGCCAGTCATCACACATGCTCAATGTGTGTAACAGAAGGGTTAGATAAACGGGGGGCTGAAGCTGACAACATGTAGTAAAAGGTTATAAAACAAGCCAAATGAGGCCAGGTTGGTTATGCCTTGACGCAGAAGGTCCAGGGTTCGAATCGTCTCTCCCTCCCCTTTCTCACCTAGCTGACCTGTCAAAATTAAAGGCGGAAAAGCCCCAAAAAAATCATCTTAAAACATGCCAAATTACATTAAAAAGTACCGTCTGCGGTGGAAACCCAAAACAGATCGAGTGTTTAGATACAGTGGTGCAGTGTCTGTTCAGAATTGGTCGATTGCTTGGTTTATTAGTATTTTTTTTCCAACAACTTTATCTTAAACTTAATCAGGCGCGGCTTCGGCTCATCTAGAGATTCGGCATGTCCCCTCATTTTCGTCTAGCTGCCACACATCGAGGTAGCGATGTGGCCCGGGCTACTACAGTGTGCAGAACGGGCAGAGAAATGTACACAATCGTCGGCAAAACAATGTGCTGGAGAGCCCAAAAGTTTTTATGTATGATTTTCATAGTGTAGGGTAGACATCTAATCAGTTTTTGGCGGATGATCACTTTTTGGCACACCGAAGACATGCTTGGGCTAGGGCAACCGTTCTCATTCTCGGGAAGTCAAATACTGACGCTTGGTCAGTGGCTCCCAGCATCAGATACCAGGTGATGGATGAGTCAGACAACACGGCACTTTCACCCAGGAGACCGGGGTTCTCAACGGAGCTGGTTAACCGCAATCAATGAGCCGCCGTCCAGGGATGTAGTAGACTCGCATTGCCAGACCTTCCTTCACAGCGCTGCAGAGGAGGCCCTGGCTAGTACACACAGCATGCTCTGGTTTATTGACATTTCTTTAAACCAATCACAATCATCTTGAGGCGGTGCTAAGCGCCAGACGGAGCCACGGTGCCTCTGCTAAATAGTCTCAGGAAGGAACTAGTTTTGGTGGAACATGTGTACGTTCAAAAGTAGTTTTAGTCGTGCAACAGAAAACTCTGATTGGACAGATAGTCTAGCTAGCTGTCTGGATTTACCCTGCAGAGATCTGAGGAGCAGTTAGACAGACAGACAGACAGACAGACAGACAGACAGATAGATAGTCCAGCTAGCTGTCTGGATTTACCCTGCAGAGATCTGAGTTAGACAGACAGACAGACAGTGTAGCTAGCTGTCTGGATTTACCCTGCAGAGATCTGAGGAGCAGTTAGACAGACAGACAGACAGACAGACAGACAGACAGACAGACAGACAGACAGATAGATAGATAGTCTAGCTAGCTGTCTGGATTTACCCTGCAGAGATATGAGGAGCAGTTAGACAGACAGACAGATAGTCTAGCTAGCTGTCTGGATTTACCATGCAGAGATCTGGTTAGACAGACAGACAGACAGATAGTCTAGCTAGCTGTCTGGATTTACCCTGCAGAGATCTGAGGAGCAGGTAACCATAGTCCTCACAAATCCACCGGAGTTTAGAACCCCGACACAGAGACAGAGGAAGGGGACGGACATCCTAACCTGACTCCACCAGATGGATCGCTTTGTATTTGCTTGGCATATCCATCTGGGAACTTTCCGTTGGAGAACTTTTGGGAAGGGGCGAAAATCCTGGTTATCTGATTGAATAAACCATCTGTCTATCACCACCTATGTTGGTGATAGACAGGCCAAATCAACCAATCAGATCAAACTCTTGCCGTAACTAGCCGGGAGAAGAGCAAAAACATCTTTTCCTCCGAGAAAAGCCTCCAGTGCCGTTTTTTTTCTCTTCTTTCAATGAAGGAATACTTTCTAATTCGGATAAAACTCGCTACGATAGCTACGCTCATCTCATCCGTGGAAGCCTCCACGTTGTTTAGACCGAACAGGCGCTTCTCGTTGCGCCACACCTAAACCCGCCTCACAACCAACGCTGATTGGTCGGTCGTTTGGCGAACGGCTCCAAATTTTCTCTATCTCAAGATGCCAGACTGACCTGCGAGTGGAATATTGGAGCTCATGAGATCAGGACGATCTCACGAGGCTACGGACATCTGGCCGAAAACAGTTACATCCGGTGGAATTTCTGGCGGCAACGGAGCAATCTCGGAAGTCGAAAAACGTGGATATAAACTAATAATAGTAACTTCCCACCACGCTACTGTACTGCGCATACGGGAGACATATACACACTCATACAGAGATTCCTGGATTTGTAGTTAGATCCCTTACATATGGGTTATCTATGGCAGGGGTATTCAGCGTTTTTTAAGCCAAGCACCCCTTAACTAAGAATGATGGAGCAGCACTTTCCTGGAGATGGCGCCTGTCTTTGGCTATGCGTCGGTCACCTCTCTGCTCTCTCATACAATTGTAATCTTCCTTGTGATTTTCTTTGTGTCAACCCTATCAACTACCAGTTGTGTCTCTGCAATCATACAGTATGATCGGGCTGCGTTGCTTGGCATTAAGGCACATATGCAGGACTTTTGTATTACCCGGGGCCGATTTTCGGAGTTTTTCCCTCCAAAACTGGAGTGCCACGCGTAGGACGGAGTGCCACGCGTAGATATTCCTAAGATGATATAAGATATCATTTTAGGAATATCTGTAAAATATGCAAAATATTGTCAAAAAAGGATCTGGAAATGATAATTCACGCTTTTATATCAACAAGACTTGACTACTGCAACTCTGTTTTTACTTGTCTGAATAAGTCCGCCCTGAACAAATTGCAAATTGTTCAAAATTCTGCAGCTAGACTTTTAACAGGTGCTCCTCGAAGGTCTCATATCACTCCAGTCTTGTCGGCTCTCCATTGGCTCCCTGTAAAATTCAGGATTGATTTTAAGATTTTAGTGCTGACTTTCAGAGCCTTAAACGGTCAGGCCCCACAGTACATCCTGGACCTTTTGAAGCCGTATTCCTCTGGCCGGACTCTTCGGTCCTCTGGCCAGAACCTGCTTGTAGCCCCTAAGACTCGTTATGAGACCCGAAGGGACCTGTCCTTTCAGTTTGTTGCTCCCAGACTGTGGGACGTCCTGCCCTTGTCCATGCGTCTGGCAGACTCTGTTGTCTCTTTTAAAAAGGATCTGAAAACATGTTTATTTAGGAAAGCTTTTGGTTGATGGGTTTTCACTAGTGTCACTTTAATTTTACATATGTATATACATTTTTATATTGTTTGTTTTACCTCTTCTTTTGTACAGCACTTTGTGATTTTATCTGTGAAAAGCGCTTTATAAATAAATTTTACTTTCTTACTTACTTACTTAACTGAAAGAAAGACGGATCAGGGACCCCCTACTACATATAGTGTATAAAATGAAGTTGCATATTAATCTGGTCCTACAATAACCTTTAGAGCAGCCTAAAGCATTTATAAATACCTTTTGTTTTTGCATAGAATACTAAGCTATTCAAATAACCTAATACTTGTTGGCGTGATTTTATAAATCATGTTTTAATGTTAAACAGTCACTCCTTTGGGATGAACTGTATCTGTGGATGGCTACCTTAGTGACTACATTACATATTGGCCAGTGAGCCTACCATCAGTGGGGATTTATATTTGTAGTAATAGTAATATGTTAACATATTAGTAATATGTAGGAATTATGTTAAGACTTTTTAACTTTTGAAAAAACTTTTCAAAAATTAACAATAATTTGGAGGCCCCCCTGCAGTGACTCTGAGAACGCTCTGGGGGTCCCGGACCCCTTGCTGAAGATCCCTGATTCAATGGTTCTACAGTACAGAACATAGTTTGGGTTAGGTCATTACCTTGTTTTCGGGGCTGTTTGTTACTCTCCTCACTGCAATGACGTGAGTTTCCTTGTTTCCTCGTTCTCTGGCAGCGCAGCCGGGACCCGCCTCGAACCTCTCCAGCAGACCACGAACAGGGTGCAGCGCCCCCACCGGTGCCACGGAGCATCGTATCTCCACACCTTGAGCTGAGGAGGAACAGCAGATGCGTGACTATCAAGGGGGGTAAGCTTCGCTTCAGAACTCAAACCTCCTATGGCGCCATTTTGATGCTACAAAACGATCACCTCCCGTTAGCATCCCATTGACTCCCATTCATTCTGACGTCACTTTGACAGAGAATAACTTTACATCTGAAGCGTTTAAAGACTCTATTTCTCCATTGTTTATTTCTAAAGAAACACGACAATGTATAAAAGGCTCCATTACCTTGTAGCTCACGTTATGGCTCCGTAGCAGACGCTTTTATAAAAATAGGCTAACGATTGGGTCATAACCACGAGACTTACTGTCACACAGTAGAGGAATTACCGTATAGTACAGGAGAAGCTCACAGGCAGTTTGGACATACATTATCTGTTTAGGTTTAATTACTAATGCTAACTAGCATGTTAGTGATCAGTAATTACTAATGTTAACTAGCATGTTAGTGATCAGTAATTACTAATGTTAACTAGCATGTTAGTGATCAGTAATTACTAATGTTAACTAGCATGTTAGTGATCAGTAATTAGCCTGTGTCTATGTTATCTCCTTACATATACCTACACTCTCCGTCTCTGTAAGATTGGGAATGATTGAGATTTCTCTCGGCACAGCTACCAGAAGACTTCACACTTTCAGACAGGTTGCTCACGTCACGTCTTCAAGCTCAGTTGGAGGCTGCTCAGTGCAAACCGGTCTCACGGCAGTTCGTGTAAATGTCCACGTTATTCTTAATCTATTGATACGTGTTCACGGAGACGTTTTTCTCGTTTTTTACGTGTAAATGTCACATTATTTTTTACGTGTAAATGTCACATTATTTTTTACGTGTAAATGTCACTTTTTTTTTACGTTCAAATGTCACATTATTTTTTACATGTAAATGTCACATTATTTTTTACGTGTAAATGTCACGTTATTTTTTACGTGTAAATGTCACATTTTTTTTTAAGTTCAAATGTCACATTATTTTTTACGTGTAAATGTCACATTATTTTTTACGTGTAAATGTCACGTTATTTTTTACGTGTAAATGTCACATTTTTTTTTACGTTCAAATGTCACATTATTTTTTACGTGTAAATGTCACATTATTTTTTACGTGTAAATGTCACATTATTTTTTACGTTCAAATGTCACATTATTTTTTACGTGTAAATGTCACATTATTTTTTACGTGTAAATGTCACATTATTTTTTACGTGTAAATGTCACATTATTTTTTACGTTCAAATGTCACATTATTTTTTACGTGTAAATGTCACATTATTTTTTACGTGTAAATGTCACTTTTTTTTACGTTCAAATGTCACATTATTTTTTACATGTAAATGTCACATTATTTTTTACGTGTAAATGTCACGTTATTTTTTACGTGTAAATGTCACATTTTTTTTTAAGTTCAAATGTCACATTATCTTTTACGTGTAAATGTCACATTATTTTTTATGTGTAAATGTCACATTATTTTTTACGTTCAAATGTCACATTATTTTTTACGTGTAAATGTCACATTATTTTTTACGTGTAAATGTCACTTTTTTTTACGTTCAAATGTCACATTATTTTTTACGTGTAAATGTCACGTTATTTTTTACGTGTAAATGTCACATTTTTTTTTACGTTCAAATGTCACATTATTTTTTACGTGTAAATGTCACATTATTTTTTACGTTCAAATGTCACATTATTTTTTACGTTCAAATGTCACATTATTTTTTACATGTAAATGTCACATTATTTTTTACGTGTAAATGTCACGTTATTTTTTACGTGTAAATGTCACATTTTTTTTTAAGTTCAAATGTCACATTATTTTTTACGTAAATGTCACATTATTTTTGTAAATGTCACATTTTTTTTAAGTGTCAAATGTCAAATTATTTTTTTACGTGTAAATGTCACATTATTTTTTACGTGTAAATGTCACATTATTTTTACGTGTAAATGTCACATTATTTTTACGTTCAAATGTCACATTATTTTTTACATGTAAATGTCACACGTGTAAATTATTTTTTTACGTTCAAATGTCACATTATTTTTACATGTTGTAAATGTCACATTTTTTTAAGTGTAAATGTCACATTATTTTTTACGTTCAAATGTCACATTATTTTTTACATGTAAATGTCACATTATTTTTTACGTGTAAATGTCACTTTTTTTTACGTTCAAATGTCACATTATTTTTTACATGTAAATGTCACTTTTTTTTTTAAGTTCAAATGTCACATTATTTTTTACGTGTAAATGTCACATTATTTTTTACATGTAAATGTCACGTTATTTTTTAGGTGTAAATGTCACATTATTTTTTAGGTGTAAATGTCACATTATTTTTTACGTGTAAATGTCACATTATTTTTTACGTGTAAATGTCACATTATTTTTTACGTTCAAATGTCACATTATTTTTTACGTGTAAATGTCACATTATTTTTTACGTTCAAATGTCACATTATTTTTTACGTGTAAATGTCACATTATTTTTTACGTGTAAATGTCACTTTTTTTTACGTTCAAATGTCACATTATTTTTTACATGTAAATGTCACATTATTTTTTACGTGTAAATGTCACGTTATTTTTTACGTGTAAATGTCACTTTTTTTTTTAAGTTCAAATGTCACATTATTTTTTACGTGTAAATGTCACATTATTTTTTACATGTAAATGTCACGTTATTTTTTACGTGTAAATGTCACATTATTTTTTAGGTGTAAATGTCACATTATTTTTTACGTGTAAATGTCACATTATTTTTTACGTGTAAATGTCACATTATTTTTTACGTTCAAATGTCACATTATTTTTTACGTGTAAATGTCACATTATTTTTTAGGTGTAAATGTCACATTATTTTTTACGTGTAAATGTCACATTATTTTTTACGTGTAAATGTCACATTATTTTTTACGTTCAAATGTCACATTATTTTTTACGTGTAAATGTCACATTATTTTTTACGTGTAAATGTCACATTATTTTTTACGTGTAAATGTCACATTATTTTTTACGTGTAAATGTCACATTATTTTTTACGTTCAAATGTCACATTATTTTTTACGTGTAAATGTCACATTATTTTTTACGTGTAAATGTCACTTTTTTTTTTACGTGTAAATGTCACATTATTTTTTACGTGTAAATGTTACTTTTTTTTTACGCTCAAATGTCACATTATTTTTTACGTGTAAATGTCACGTTATTTTTTACGTGTAAATGTCACGTTATTTTTTACGTGTAAATGTCACGTTATTTTTTACGTGTAAATGTCACATTATTTTTTACGTGTAAATGTCACATTATTTTTTACGTGTAAATGTTACTTTTTTTTTACGCTCAAATGTCACATTATTTTTTACGTGTAAATGGGGAAAGAATGCCGGGTCGCTCCATAAGCCGGGAGGCGCTCGCGAGGCGGCCTGCGGAAAAAGGGCGCCGTAAACGCCGGGAGACGCGCCACAGTAACACGCGGGATAAAATACCACACGCAGGGACGCCATCCCCGGGAAACAAAGCGCCGCACGCGGGACGCGATCCCCGCTCGCCCGGGTGAAAGTCCCGTGTTGTTTGACCCGTCCACCACCCCGACCAACCTCCCTACGCGGATTTTCGGCTTCTTATATTACTCCCTACAATTTCGTGCTGTGGCCACAAAATATGCTTCCCATTGAAATACATTACTTAACATTTTCGTGTTGTCCACCACGTAAGAGCCGACAAAAACGTCTCCGTGAACACGTATCAATAGATTCAAATAACGTCACATTTACACGAACTTCCATGAGACCGGGCTGAGTAACGCTCAGCCAGCACCGGAAAAGAGACTTCTGATATCCTTCACTGGTCTCCGTCCAAAGGCAACGGGCTCTGGTGGTCCATTCTTATATACTGTCTAAGGTGACTATGCAGGCTGTTTTCATGAACCGTTCGCACATTGATGTCACTATGAAAAGTAAAGCTCTGTAATTCGTATGTATTGCATGTATTTACTGCTGTGTATGCACCACATTGACTGCTGCAGGCCGGTATAGATGTTTGGGTCATAAAAGACAGAACTTTCAAGCTGGGGAGCAGGTTAAAATATCCAGGAAACAAGTGTTTGTTTCTCGCGAGAGTTTTAATCCAAACCATAATCTTTTTTCTAATCTAGTCCTTTTAGTGCCTGAAATTAACCGTCGCCGCATGACGCTCATTTTTTGTCGGCTAATCTCAACTTCCACACTCTGTAGCCAGCGTCACATGACCAGCCGGAATTTGCCTTTTTGTCATCATATCATACGAATAGGTGTGCATAAATATTCGTACGATATCATACAAACCCGCTTATGACAATGCATTGGAATATGAAGTGTGGAGGTTGGGAGAAAAGGTGTGTGCGTGCTGAGTTTAAATTAAATCCCTGCCAGAGGGCACTGGAACATTTCCCAGAAGAAACTCTGTAGAAATAATCACTTTCGTTATGACACTTACAATAAAGACCTTTGATTTGTGGTTGCTTGAGCAGAGGAAATACCCCACAGTTTATTCACACAATATTAGATAGATAGATAGATAGATAGATAGATAGATAGATAGATAGATAGATAGATAGATAGATAGATAGATAGATCGATACTTTATTGATCCCCAAGGGGGCATTCAAGGTCCCAGTAGCTTACAGACATCAAACACAACATACACATACATCATGAACAGGATGATTAAAATAACAATAATCCACATGAATAGCAGGGACAATAGAAGCAAAGATACTAAATGAAACATCCACATGAATGTAGTGAGGGATTAAGGCTTGATACGAGATAAAACATTGTGAGGTGAGGGTTAGAAGCCAAGAAAAGACTGATGAAGAAACCACATATTGTATGAAAAAGGGACAGAAGAAAGGATCAATGTTCTCTCATTTCAATGTTTCTTTCTTCTGTCCCTTTTAGTTTTTTATTAGTTATGTATTGTTGAAACTTTGTGGGGAACCCAACGTGCCGAGCCCCCTGAGGGGTTTTCTGGGACTTTCTTTCTTCACACTTTATTTTGTGCAGAAAGAGAGAAAAGGAAAAATAATCCAAAAAACTTCTTAGGCTATTAATATACAGTAGTAAAATATTGTTCACAGATTTTTGTATTTATCTGCTAGGTATCCTCTAATTCCAGCGTGCAGTCCCACACCCTGCATCTGGAAGAAACCACCCCCTCTTAGTAACATTACTTTCACTGAGCATCAGAGAAAATTAGAAAAACAAAAACAATAAAATAGGGTGTATGTTTTTATGTTAAAGGGTAAATATATCTATCCTTTACGGCACGAGTGTCAAACTCAATTTCACTATGGGCCACACTAGAAAATGAGAATCACATTAAGGGCCAGACATGTTTAGTTTATTGACATGCTTTTATTTAATTGAAAGTCAAAAAATGTTGACTGTATTGTTGCATATTGTCTCATACAGCTTTGTCACTTACAGTTTGGTTGACAAAAGTCAGCAAAAAAGTTCCTTCATAGAGTTTTAGCAAATTTCTGAATGTCAAAATCGGCAAATCTGCCAAATTCTGCTTTAAGTGTCGCATAATTATTATGAGTTTGAAAAGAGTTTCCCGTCTTTTTGGTTTCTGCACACAACTAGGCAGGCCAAAATCTATTGTGAACCGAAACTGATATGTGGGCCGGATGAAAACTGGCAAGGGGACGGATTTGGACCGCGGGCCTTGAGTTTGACACCGGTGCTTTATGGTGTTCTTAGAGGGGAGGAAAGCATTGGAGGCATGCTCTCCGTGTGTGTCAACCATCAACAAATGACTATTGTTATGTATTTAGTATAGGTCTGTTTGTCTTTGCTTGGTTTTATTTGAAGTGCTTTTCTCTTTGGGATAAGTTAACATTTGGACCACCGGTGATTCTTAAGGATGACTTATGTTGACTTACTGTGCCATATATCGCATGTTACAGCCCTGTCATGTTTATGTTTATTTTATTGAAGATGAGCCTTACTGTGACAGTTCTGATTTGCACCTGTATTTTTTATTTTATTTTTTTGTTTAACCTTTATTTATTCAGGTAAGGTTCACTGAGAGGCAGCCTCACTTTTGCAGGAACGCCCTGATCACATTCACACAGGTCCACATTCGTAGTGGAAGCTGCCCAGTACCACCACAGTCTGATCTGATCACATTCATACTGGAAGCTGCCCAGTACCATCACAGTCTGATTAAGGATGACTTATGTTGACTTACTGTGCCATATATCGCATGTTACAGCCCTGTCATGTTTATGTTTATTTTATTGAAGATGAGCCTTACTGTGACAGTTCTGATTTGCACCTGCATTATTTGTTGTAGTGTGATTATGAAAATTAATAAACACACTTGTTGAAAAGAAATAGGGTGTTAGTGTACAAAATGGGATGAATTACAATAAGAACTTAAAAGTCTTGAAGTTGTTGTCGATTAGCATCCTTTTCAAATGTTTTTTGAAACATGATAATGATAAAATTCTCTTTTAATGTGTTTGCAGTTACCATTTTTCCTTGCAGATAAACGGGTGCAATGTTGTTCTTACCTGCCGTTCTCTCCCAGAGCAGAAGGAGACAGAGAACAGTCCATCCAACCCCTGGCAGCGAAGACATCATCAACATTTCACCACTACACTGACTTAACGGGATGTCCCCTCTTACATCCTAGTGAACAGAAACAGGCAATAAGACTCACAGAACGCACATTATGTAATACATTCGATAGTTTGTACTGTTGTAAACTGACCCAGTCACTGATACAACGGAGTTAGAGCTGCAAAGATTACAACTAGACAATCTGATGGTACGTGTCCACTGGCAGCTTTATTTCCACGCTTCCTTTTCGTTTTCTATTTGAGCAGCCGGGCAATGCATTCTGGGAACATTGCCAGACCTTCCTCCAAAGCGCTGTGGAGGAGGGTCTGATCAGTCCACACAGCATTCCAGGATGGGAGAAAAACGTGCTCTGGTATATATATATATATAAAA
>NC_041345.1:1970493-2022993 GCF_004354835.1 Perca flavescens | reverse complement strand
GGAAAGTCGGAAGTTAGAATGGAAGGACAACTCATCTTGTCTTGGATCTTTGGTCTGAACTGGGCTCAGCATAACTTCACATCAAGCAGAAAAACAGTCTGCTAAATTCTGCAGATTTTCATTCTGGATCACCGCTGAAAACTGTAAAAATAAAAATATCCGCAGATTCCGTTTGGGCCTGTTAATCTGCGCTTATAAACTGGATTTAGGACTAATGTTAATCAACAGCGTAAATATTATTATTATTCATGTCTA
Organism: Perca flavescens; assembly: GCF_004354835.1. Classification (NCBI taxonomy): domain Eukaryota; kingdom Metazoa; phylum Chordata; class Actinopteri; order Perciformes; family Percidae; genus Perca; species Perca flavescens. The sequence continues at coordinate 2,022,738 of NC_041345.1, read as the reverse complement.
TGGGGGTCACGATTCGATTTGACTTCTGATTGTCAAGACCACGAGTCAATTCAACTTAAAAAAATTCTGTTTGAGTTTCTCAGTTTGCAATTGAACGCACCATGAGTTTAATGAGACGCACGTGAATGCACAATGGAGTCCCCGTTGGAGCCAAAATGCTTTCCAATTTCAAAAAATGTGAGGATTTTACATTAGTAAAGTACAGTACATTTTCCTGATTATACTAACATACTTTTACTTAAAGCTACATTGTGTAAGAATTTCTCCCATCTAGTGGTGAGATTGTATATGACAACAAACTGAATATTACTTTTTAGCCCCTCCCATTCCGAGTGTGTTTTAACTCCTACGGTGGCCGAACCCGAAATTATCTCTTAGTATCTCCATCGTTTGCACGCAGCTGTTGTAGCTGATGTGAGTTGTCTGCCAAGTCAATCACAATGTTATGCACAACCATGCTACGCTTAGCCAAGCAACTATAAAACTTCAAATTTACACAAATAGGCTAAATTACCTGTCGAGAAGAAAGCAGGCAACTTCGGCGTCCCTTTTAAAATCCTTGCTCCTTAATGATGGAGGTATGTCCCTCTTTGGCTAATGTATTATAAAGATGGAGGTATGTCTCTCTTTGGTTAATGTATTATAAAGATGGAGGTATGTCCCTCTTTGGCTAATGTATTATAAAGATGGAGGTATGTCCCTCTTTGATTAATGTATTATAAAGATGGAGGTATGTCCCTCTTTGATTAATGTATTATAAAGATGGAGGTATGTCTCTCTTTGGTTAATGTATTATAAAGATGGAGGTATGTCCCTCTTTGGTTAATGTATTATAAAGATGGAGGTATGTCTCTCTTTGGCTAATGTATTATAAAGATGGAGGTATGTCTCTCTTTGGCTAATGTATTATAAAGATGGAGGTATGTCTCTCTTTGGCTAATGTATTATAAAGATGGAGGTATGTCCCTCTTTGGCTAATGTATTATAAAGATGGAGGTATGTCCCTCTTTGGTTAATGTATTATAAAAATGGAGGTATGTCCCTCTTTGGCTAATGTATTATAAAGATGGAGGTATGTCCCTCTTTGGTTAATGTATTATAAAGATGGAGGTATGTCTCTTTGGCTAATGTATTATAAAGATGGAGGTATGTCTCTCTTTGGTTAATGTATTATAAAGATGGAGGTATGTCCCTCTTTGGTTAATGTATTATAAAGATGGAGGTATGTCTCTTTGGCTAATGTATTATAAAGATGGAGGTATGTCTCTCTTTGGTTAATGTATTATAAAGATGGAGGTATGTCCCTCTTTGGTTAATGTATTATAAAGATGGAGGTATGTCCCTCTTTGCTTAATGTATTTTAAAGATGGAGGTATGTCCCTCTAATGTATTTTAAAGATGGAGGTATGTCCCTCTAATGTATTATAAAGATGGAGGTATGTCTCTCTTTGGCTAATGTATTATAAAGATGGAGGTATGTCCCTCTAATGTATTTTAAAGATGGAGGTATGTCTCTCTTTGGCTAATGTATTATAAAGATGGAGGTATGTCCCTCTAATGTATTATAAAGATGGAGGTATGTCCCTCTAATGTATTTTAAAGATGGAGGTATGTCCCTCTAATGTATTTTAAAGATGGAGGTATGTCCCTCTAATGTATTATAAAGATGGAGGTATGTCCCTCTAATGTATTATAAAGATGGAGGTATGTCTCTCTTTGGCTAATGTATTATAAAGATGGAGGTATGTCCCTCTTTGGTTAATGTATTATAAAGATGGAGGTATGTCCCTCTTTGGTTAATGTATTATAAAGATGGAGGTATGTCCCTCTTTGCTTAATGTATTTTAAAGATGGAGCGTATGTATTCTGAATGATTCTGAATGGCAGATTCTATGCTTACGAGAATTCTTTGATTAGTTGTTGGAAGTAATTACACATGAATAAGCACATATTTGTGAAAGAACAAAGTTTTTTTTGCTAAGAATCAACTCAAAACATTACACAATGTAGGTTTAAGTAGCATTTTCAATGCAGGACTTTTACATGTAACAGAGTATTTTTTACAGTGTGGTGTTAAAGGATCTGAATACTTCTTCCATTACTGTACGTCTATGTTTCTTTATCGTCCAGTTTCCTTCCCATTAATAATTCCAAGAATGTTTTTAATTCTAACCATTTCGGTACACCATTAAGAATAACAGCTGGGGCCCGGCCTGGCTTTTCAACCGTGTACGTTCAATAGCAGTAACAGCACTCCATCTAACCATCAACTCAACTCAGAGATGGAAAATAATTTGCCAAAATTGCAGCAAAGCATTTAGATATTGTTAGTACTTACTGATATTACATTTTACCCGTGAGTTCTAAGAACTGTCGTGGACATCAGCTGATGCGGCTTAAAGCCGAGTTCACTGTCGTGTCGTTCCAATGTCAGTGTGACCCTACGTTTCTGGCACAGAACAGCAGACAGCTCTACATGTTATACTGTCTCATGTTCAGAGAAACTTTGGACACATCTTTACTAAGTCATCAGTCAAAACTCCTGTTTTTCTATGTCGATATTTACAGCCTGCATATTAAATATATATATATATATATATATATATATATATATATATATATATATATATATATATATATACACATACACATACATACATACATACAGTACAGGCCAAAAGTTTGGACACACTTTCTCATTCAATGTGTTTCCTTTTATTTTTTTATGACTATTTACATTGTAGATTCTCACTGAAGGCATCAAAACTATGAATGAACACATATGGAATTATGTACTTAACAAAAAAGTGTGAAATAACTGAAAACATGTCTTATATTTTAGATTCTTCAAAGTAGCCACCCTTTGCTTTTTTATTAATAAGGGAAATAATTCCACTAATTAACCCTGACAAAGCACACCTGTGAAGGTAAAACCATTTCAGGTGACTACCTCATGAAGCTCATTGAGAGAACACCAAGGGTTTGCAGAGTTATCAAAAAAAGCAAAGGGTGGCTACTTTGAAGAATCTAAAATATAAGACATGTTTTCAGTTATTTCACACTTTTTTGTTAAGTACATAATTCCATATGTGTTCATTCATAGTTTTGATGCCTTCAGTGAGAATCTACAATGTAAATAGTCATGAAAATAAAAAGGAAACACATTGAATGAGAAGGTGTGTCCAAACTTTTGGCCTGTACTGTATGTGATGGCAATACTACATTTAAATACATACAATTTTGGATAGGCTAATATTATATTTTATTACATTTTCTTCAGTAACCCCCCCCAAAATATTATTTCCATCCCTTTTGGGAGGGTCCAAGTCATCTAGGGGGGGAGTCGGACCCACTCAATATCCCCCAGTAATTCGAACACTGGTTTGACACCCCTGGACTAACCGAAGGGAAAAACTGCCAATGGCAATAAATGGATCACTGCTGTGTTGGGTTCACATCTTTACTGAGTCACAGTTCCAACATATTTCACCAGCAAATAACAGAGGAGGACACACAGATTGGGGGGCGGGAGGACGAGTTAAAAACAACAATTATAAATCACACAAAAAAAGAAAACAAAAATGTAAAAGCTTTTTGTCATTGAAAACTGATTGTAGTTTACAAAAAATCTGTGTTGTACCGAAAGACAGCGGACAGAGAAGACGACGAAGAGGTGACCTGTGTTAACATTCAGCACATGAATGGACCTTTATCACAGCAGACATGGAAAAGGAAAAGCACAGCTGAGATTGATAACCTTAACGATGGCTCAGTTCCATCAAGTGTCCCAGTAAGATATTTCAGTGAGTCAGCATGAACAATACCAGGACCTCTCCTAAGTGGAATGCAGCCATCAGTAATGGTTTAATACCAGGGTCTCTCCTAAGTGGAATGCAGCCATCAGTAATGGTTTAATACCAGGGTCTCTCCTAAGTGGAACGCAGCCATCAGTAATAGTTTTGAACACACCTGTGCTGTTCCTCCAATGACATGTCAACATGTCTGCTGTGAAAAAGAGTCTATTGCACGCAGAATTTCCCCTCTCCTCTGGCTCCCCCATGTGTTCACTTACAGGTGGTGCATGAGATGAGCGCAGCTGATGAGGAATACAGTACAGGCCAAAAGTTTTGACACACCTTCTCATTCAATGTGTTTCTTTATTTTCATGACTATTTACATTGTAGATTCTCACTGAAGACATCAAAACTATGAATGAACACATATGGAATTATGTACTTAACAAAAAAGTGTGAAATAACTGAAAACATGTCTTATATTTTAGATTCTTCAAAGTAGCCACCCTTTGCTTTTTTTGATAACTCTGCAAACCCTTGGTGTTCTCTCAATGAGCTTCATGAGGTAGTCACCTGAAATGGTTTTACCTTCACAGGTGTGCTTTGTCAGGGTTAATTAGTGGAATTATTTCCCTTATTAATAAAAAAAGCAAAGGGTGGCTACTTTGAAGAATCTAAAATATAAGACATGTTTTCAGTTATTTCACACTTTTTTGTTAAGTACATAATTCCATATGTGTTCATTCATAGTTTTGATGCCTTCAGTGAGAATCTACAATGTAAATAGTCATGAAAATAAAAAGGAAACGCATTTGAATGAGAAGGTGTGTCCAAACTTTTGGCCTGTACTGTACATTCATCACTGACTGAGGCAGGGACACCGTACACAACCAAACACACACTTAGCAGCAACAAACCGACAGCAGATATACGTGAAGGGACGAGAGAGACGAGAGGGGTGAGCACAGGGAGAGAAGAGACAAAGAATCATCACCTTTCACTCTGGGATTGATTTCAAGGCTCTCTGAGCATTGCAGTTCTGTGTTGGACAAACAGCAGGATCCATGAAAGGACTCTTCTTCCGTTTTGTTACATAATAATCTGGATTATTTTATCCGTTATAAACACCACGTTCTCTTCCTCTAAAAGCCACGCACCTGCAGACCTCCAGAGGACTGTAGATGCATGTTTTTTTTTTTGCATGCGTGGTGTGTGCAACACACACGATTTCAGACTCCACTGATACCCGTTCACACGCACGATCGGCCCCCGGCCAGTTCTTCCTCCCCCATCGCAAACAAACAAACAGACGGAGAGATTTAAAAAAACAAAGAACAGTTAAGGAGTGACCATCGCCTCTCATGACCATTGAGTTCCTCTGGTCAGTCGCCTTTCGCTTCTCAGTCTCCTCTCAGAGTCTGCGGCTGACCGCCCTGTGACCCATGGGACCCTAACAGAGGTCTGAGACGTAGTCAAAATCCTTGAAGTAATCCTGTTCCTTGCGGGAAAGGTTGCGGCGCTCGCGGGGGGGCGTCAGGGCGGGAGCCTCGGCCGTGAACTCCACGTCAAAGTTGCTGACGTCTTCTTTTCCTCCGATGGTCGGGACAAACGGGGGCGGGACCTTCCTCTGAAGAAGAGCCTCCCAGTCCATGCCCTAAACAACGTTCACATTTAGTTTCTCAGCAAGATGCAAGAACATTAAGGGGCAACTTCGGTACCAACCTGGACCGTATTTTCCCATGTTTTTGTGTCCAAGTGACTGATTCAATTCAATTCAATTTTATTTATAGTATCAAATCATAACAAAAGTTATCTCGAGACACTTTACAGATAGAGATGAGACTGATGAGAACAACAACTTCTTGATTTCTGGTGGAGATATGCTGAAGACACGCTAAAAGTCCTGATTATTTACATGGAGTCTGGTGGGGATATGCTGGCTCTATACACACTAAAAGTCCTGATTATTTACATGGAGTCTGGTGGGGATATGCTGGCTCTATACACGCTAAAAGTCCTGATTATTTACATGGAGTTTGGTGGAGATATGCTGGCTCTATACACACTAAAAGTCCTGATTATTTACATGGAGTCTGGTGGAGATATGCTGGCTCTATACACGCTAAAAGTCCTGATTATTTACATGGAGTCTGGTGGAGATATGCTGGCTCTATACACGCTAAAAGTCCTGATTATTAACATGGAGTCTGGTGGAGATATGCTGGCTCTATACACGCTAAAAGTCCTGATTATTTACATGGAGTCTGGTGGAGTTTGGTGATGGTGATTTCGGGGCTGTTTCATGTTAAACTAAAAGGATCTTACTCTTTAACTAAAAGGTCTATCTCTGTAGGGATCCATCCCATAATGTTGTCAGACACTTAGAATAATAATCTGAGTCTGTCAGCGGCAACAACAGAACTTTTAGTGGACGGAAATTGCCCGTTAACGTTACATTGCAACTTGTTTAGTCACTGCCGACTGCAGCGCTCTTGCTTTGACCATTTTTAAAGATTGTTGTTGAGTCACTTAGACACACAAAAACAAGGGAAAATAGTTTTGGAAACGTTGAAAAATACAGAAAAGTTACCATTTTCAGGTAAAAAAAATAGACGCTCACCCTGAAAAACGGTTGTTTTTTGACATCTTCAGCATCCTTTTCTCCAGAGCCCAGCCGTCTTTCGGGATTCCTCCTCAACAACTAGCAACCAACAAAAAAGTAACAATACTTCATCATTTACACAGTTTTCTCTGTTGTCAGAGTGATGCATGCGTTCAACATTAAAAGCACGAAAAGAGAGCTGAGGTGAGTCAGGAGCAGGAAGTGACAGCAGAAGTATGCAGAGTCTAACCCGTCTCATTATGCCGATGGCTTCGGTGGAGAGGAAGCGAGGGTAGCGCACTTCATCGTTCACGATGCTGTCGAAAACCTCCTCCTCATCGTCACCTGGGAACGGAGACTGGAAGAAAAAGACGCACATTAGTTTGCATTACATTAGGGTCCGATACCAATCATTAGTAGTTAATGACGCCATTCGCCAACGCGATTCTAGCTGCAGTCTTCTCCTGAACAGAGGTGGCTCTGATGAGGAAAGGCTACCGACTTTGCTATTTCTACGGACTAGAAGAAGAAGAAAAAGGTAAACAAGGGCAGAACTGGCAGCAGCAGCATTGACGTCAATGTCAACAGTGGCTGAGATGATATTGGAGTCAATGGATGAGGAAGACCAGCTGCTTTTGAGCCTGCTTGCAAAGAAACGAAGAAGAAGAAGAAGAAGAAGAAGGTGCAATGTTGGTCCTTTGAATAACGGCAGACATTACTATGGTGAGTTCAATATCCTCGTGAAACAGATGAGGATGATAGACGAAGAGAAGCACTTTGAATACTTCAGAATGTCTGAACAACGATTGGAGACCTACTTGTGGGTATCGAGCCTTTCGTTCACCATAAAAGAACTCATCTTAACCCGGTAAGATTACCAGAGAGACCTGCAGTCACTCTGAGAGTCCTGACATCACGTTGTCGGCGAACTCGTCCATGCTTCCTGTTTCCGCTTTGTCGCGTGACGCTGAAAAAAATAGACTCAAAATCTTGGCGCGCCAGCGAGATCTACGTCATTTTGAGGTCACATTGGCGCGCGACAGGTCAAGTGCAGCGACTGTAAAGAGGCCTTAAGCTCCAGGGCTGGGCATCGAGAACCGATCCCTAATCGGAGTTCAAAAATTACGATTCCATCGGAATCGTTTCTTTATTGGAATCGTTTGGAGGATTTGGTTTCAAATCCGACCATCGCTTCCCAATTTAACGTGCGCAAGTTTGGGTTTCCGTAGCAACCAGGTGCTTGTTGTGTTGCAGCCACGGAGCACAGTAAGCGCCGCTCTACTCTGGCTTTATTTTACGTTGAAAAAACTGTAAAACTGCAAACCACTGTTGAATCAAAATAAAACTTTCCTCTTATTTGTGAAAGTAGGCATGTGACCCGTTTCAACTCCACCACTCAAAGAATCGGAATCGAGAATCAGAAATGTTAAAATCCAAACGATGCCCAACCCTAGTTAAGTCAGACTCGGTGGGGAGTGAAACTGAAGCAGAGGGACAGACTCCAAGCTGTAGCCGAGCCAAAGTAGACCACTTTTTAATTCTTTAACTTTATCAGGTACATAAAACACCGACACAGATAATCTGCAAACTGCCAAAAATCTATCTGTCCCTCCTTTACATGTTATACCTCTATGAAATCTGTCTGCAACAGCCTCGACTTACTTATTCTTGTTAAAAGTATTTCAAATATGTATTATATATACCTCTGGTATGAACTCCTCTTTGCGGACGACTTATAACCAGCGGTGGAAGTACATTTACTCCAGTACTGTACTTAAGTACCAATGTTCGTCAGCGTCAGAGCCAGGCTAGCTCTTTCCCTGTTTCCAGTCTTTATTAGATTGGATAATACTTTATTCATCCCACAATGGGGAAATTCACTTGTTACAGCAGCAGTTATTCCACAATAAAAAACAGGCAAACAACAATGTGCAAAACGTACTGAATGAATGTAAAGTGGCATTATATAAAGAGTATTTTACAGTAAAGAAAAGTGAGGGGGCCATAGTGCGAAAAATATTGTAATGTAAGCTAAGCTAATGAGCAGCTGGCTGTAAATTCATGTGTGTACGCCACTTTTCCAGACAATCTTATGGATTTTATTTGACCCTGTTGACTTGTTAAGTGATGACATTGTTGTGAATCAGTCCGTTGGTTGGGTGCTGCTAAGATGTTTTTATTGTGTTGCTGTTTTGTTGGGTTTTTGTACCTCTAATTGCAGATCAAATTTCCCCTCGAGGGACAATGAAGAACTCTTCCAACTCCGTATTCTTACCTCCCCGACCAACATCTCGTAGACGAGCACCCCGAGCCCCCACCAGTCGACTGCCCGTGTGTACGATGTGTCTGTCAGCACCTCCGGGGCCAGAAACTCTGGGGTCCCACAGAACGTGCTGGTCCGGTCCCCATAGCCCATGCCTTTAGAGAGAAGAACGTGTGAAGAAAAAGAAATATTTTTATTTGATGACTTAAAAATAGAACAAAGAAACCTATAAAACTGCACAGCAGCAATTACATTAACTATCACTGTGGATAAAATCTAAATAATGCTAAATATTCTTGCTTTACTTCCTTCTTTTTACCATCTCTTTCCAAGTTTTTGTCTGTTTTTAAAAAGGTTTTTGTCGACTTTTTCCATTAGCATTTAAATGTTTTCCAGGGTCCAATGCTGTAGTTTAGTAAATCTATTGCTGACTTTGCAGTATTGTTCCTCTTTATATAGACTTTTTTTTTTCCTACGAAAAATGTTTATTATAAACATAAACACACACACACACGCACACACACACAGTATATGCTATGCTATATTTGATACGGTATTATGTAATTGGGCATTGTGCAATACAGAAGTTACTGACCACAGCATGAGTTAACGGGAAATGTGCAATCATGATGAAAATGAAGTGCAATACGAAGGGACGGTGTGATGTGGGTTCTCTTCTGTTCTTCTGTGATTGTGAGGACAGGTTGGGGGGTATTGTGTAAGGTTATTAGATGTTCATTGAAGCATTAGATGAGATAATGTATGATTATGTTTCTATGTATGTTAACTGTATGTTTATTATGTGTTTATGCGCGATGTGATTTTGTTTCTCTCGAATGCCCAAGATGAATTTCTCCAAAAGGAGATAATAAAGGCTTCCCTTATCAAATAAAACAAGCGCTCACCTTCTTTACAGAGCCCAAAGTCTGCAATCTTCACAAAACCCTCTGTATCGAGCAGCAGGTTGTCCAATTTAAGATCCCTGATAAAAGAAAAGGAAGTGGAGTCATGTCAATTATCGAGTGCTGTGAAAACTACAATCACCACCTGTCCAGACTCACATCATAATATACTTTATGTCACCAAGAGTTTGAATCAATTCAATAAAAAGTATTTTTGTTTTAGCGAAATGTAGATGCTGCTGACACAGTGATGCACATACTTTTCCATGGGTAGTGAAGCTACAGTAGTCAGGGTTTTATGTTTTCTGCAAAGACGAAATAAATCTCCAAAATCTCTTCAGAAGGGTAGTCACAGCGCTTACTTGCTCTGGTGTTTGTAAAGCATTAAAGTTCAACAAATAATGGTTCACAATAGAAAAGTTCCTTTTTCATTACCCGCATTTGGCGGGTGCTAATGTCAAGCCCTGTATACAGCCATGGTGTGGAGGCATAACGAACAGCGAGTATGTATCAAAGTACTCACCGATACACAATCTTATGGTCATGAAGGAACTGCAGACCCAGGACCACACAAGCCGAGTAGAAGCTGCAGAAAGAAAGATAACTGAACATACAGTATTGGCGCTACATACCTCTACATATTGGCGCATCTTCGTACATTAATAAGATGCATATAGACGTGGACACACAGAGCTTTTCAAGAAGCTTTCATCCGGTTGAACACACACCAACAGACAAAGAGACAGCAGAACTCACACAGCACGTGGCTCAGAAAAGACGTCGGCATGTATGTGCATCATGAGGTCTCCTCCCGCTGTGTACTCCATGACAAAACACACATGTTCTGGCGTCTGGAAACATGCAAACAGGTTGACCAGGAAGGGGTGGTGGGAGCCGTTGACAGCCTCAAAGATCCGCTTCTCACACATCAGACTGGAGACAGACAGGGGGAGGGAGGGAGGGAGGATGGGGGCGAAGGACACACTCAGACTTAGAAAACTTTAATGTCCCCGAGAGGCAATTTGTTGTGCAGTACAGGCATACTGACACATAATCCACAACACAAACACTGAACCAGACATCTACAGCGCTATTTATCTAACACATCAATAAATAGAATACAGTAAAAGGAGAATATAGAACAATGTCATAAATAGATAAAATAAAACTACTGCACATTATCCTACTTCACATACAGTACAGGCCAAAAGTTTGGACCCACCTTCTCATTCAATGTGTTTCTTTATTTTCATGACTATTTACATTGTAGATTCTGGAATTATGTACTTAACAAAAAAGTGTGAAATAACTGAAAACATGTCTTATATTTTAGATTCTTCAAAGTAGTCACCCTTTGCTTTTTTTGATAACTCTGCAAACCCTTGGTGTTCTCTCAATGAGCTTCATGAGGTAGTCACCTGAAATGGTTTTACCTTCACAGGTGTGCTTTGTCAGGGTTCATTAGTGGAATTATTTCCCTTATTAATAAAAAAAGCAAAGGGTGGCTACTTTGAAGAATCTAAAATATAAGACATGTTTTCAGTTATTTCACACTTTTTTGTTAAGTACATAATTCCATATTCAATTCAATTCAATTTTATTTATAGTATCAAATCATAACAAAAGTTATCTCGAGACACTTTACAGATAGAGTAGGTCTAGACCACACTCTATAAATTCCAAAACCCCAACAATTACAGTAATTCCCTCAAGAGCAAGCATTAGCAGTGGCTATTGCGACAGTGGCAAGAAAAAACTCCCTTTTAGGAAGAAACCTCAGCAGACCCAGACTCTTGGTAGGCGGTGTCTGACGGGCCGGTTGGGGGCGTGATGAACAGTGGTGATAACAGTCACATTAGAAGTCACATTGACTTCGAAGGTTATCGTGGAAGTTCATGTCATAGCAGGGCACATCGTGTCATACTGAGTAGTGCAGTCTCCTATACCGGATCCTGACTACTCTGTGCGTACTCTCATATGTGTTCATTCATAGTTTTGATGCCTTCAGTGCGAATCTACAATGTAAATAGTCATGAAAATAAAAAGGAAACGCATTGAATGAGAAGGTATGTCCAAACTTTTGGCCTGTACTGTATATTCCTCCAGTCATACCCCCCCCTACACCTTATTTAATTGGCTTATTGCCATGGGAATGAATGAGTTTTTTGCTTGGTTGTTTCTGACGTTAGGGGATCTATGGCCCAATACCAAAGTGAGCCCTGAGGACTAAGGACTAAAGACTCACAGACTTAACTGATCTCAGGTGCTGAGTGAGTGAGTGTGTGAGACCACATGGGCTCAGATAGAACTGCGATTGGGACAGCACTTCACGAGATCACATGTTACCTTGGCGACGTTCAATAACAGAGATGTTGCTGACACTTTTGCCCGATTGGGAATTTTCATTTAAAGTTTGTTGCTTTCCACACGGCCGAGGCCCAGGAGAGATGGATGCCTGATTCCACATTATTTCAAGCTCTAGTTTAATCAGCTGGACACCAGGTCGGTCTGTACCGATCACTGTACGAGGTGGAATTATGATGCGAAGAGAGCTTCGCCGTGTAGCTGAGACTTTGGGTCGAGGTCACGGAGAGTGCGTCGCAAAAATGCAATTACCTTTCCACTTCATCCCTCGCTACGATGTCTCCCTTCTTCAGGGCTTTGATGGCGTACAGGCTGGCTGTCCTTTTGTACTCTGACAGCAACACCTGGAGAGATTCATATTCAAAAAGTCAAAGAGTTATTGTGTGTCACATAATGATAAAATATTGTCTTCGGTTTGGGGCTCGCAGACCAGATAAAAAAAACACGTGAACTCCCATGAAAGACTCGCATAAAATAACATTATAAGCAAACTGCAACAACCTTTCCTCCAATAAATAAGAGCAGGTGTGCAAACCGCATTAAAAAAAGAGGTTTTATAAAGTCTGTTTTGCCTCGTTTGAAATGGATATTGCAGTGGAAATTAAAGAGTTCTTCTAGGTTGATTTTGATGTGATTTCTTTTGTATTTCGAGTCAATCAAGATACTGTCACAGACCAAATTAAATCTGATAAAAACACAAAGAAATAACCTAAACTTAGATAAACCAATCTGAATCCATTAAAGAACAACAACAAAAAGTTCTCCCATTGGTCACATTTTCAGATTTGGTCTGGTTTGGTTTTTCATGACCGTGAGAACCCTGAATATAAAAATATACAATAGAATAGAACAGGTCTTTATTGTGATTGTCACAGGGACAACGCCATTTAAAGTGCTCTCCAGTCAGTGCATCATTCATTGAGTCTATACAAATATAATGTAAGTGCTAGTTTAGTTTATTAGTGTATAATGTCGTGGACAGTTCCCCTTAATTAACTGTACAGTAAGAAGAGCAGCTTTAGCCTCAACGGCTAATTTCCAGCTGTAGTTCCCGGCCAGCTGGCAATAGGCATCCGAAAATACAATGGTTACTTAAAAAAGAATAAATAGAAACATATAGCAGCATTAGCAGTAGAGCCCGACCGATAAAGGATTTTTAAGGCCGATATAGATATAAATATTTGGTGCTTTAAAAATCTGATATTCCGATATATATCGGCCGATATATATTTTTTTAAATCCAGAAACGTGTAACAAAACATAAACAGATTTCCCTAACATTAGTTATTTGTAGTTATTTCTGAGTCCTCACTAAAATAATATGATAATGCAGTTTAAAAATAAACTTGTTTGTCACAACACAACATCAAAATATATTAAAGTTCTGATAAATAAAATATGTATAAAAATACAAACTTAAGATATGAAACTTAAAGGGATAAAAACAGGGAGGTTGTAGAGCTGTCTGTGTGTGTGTATGTGTGTTGTAGAGCGCCCTCTGGTGGACAAACTATCCAACGCCAACACATCGTCCCTTTTTATTTTTTTTTTAAATAATCATTTATCGGCCATTATAAATGTACTGTAGATACCGATCCAAGTTTGGAAAATGCCCTAATATCGGTCGGGCATTGCATAAAACAGTATGAACATACATCTACAGACATGCATACTTTCTGTCATTGCATTGATCTATTTCACATCAGCTTCCATATTGCACATTATTTTTTGCAGCAGTGAGGGTGGTTACTGCAGTAGGATGAAAACTGTGTAAAATATGAGTTATGTATGAAACCGCTCCCTCATTCACTCACTCATTCTTCCCTATATAGTGATTATTAAATAGGGAACCAGACACCAGGACACTAAACTGAAAACATCGTTGCGTCAGTAGATGCGCCGGTTATGTGTGTGACAGAGGCGGGTGGGAGTAAAATGTAGGCTACATCCTATAATCAACTCAAATAAGCTGTGCATTGTGGGTATTTGTGAATGAAATTAACTGCTGAGAAGTCAAACACCATTACAAATTGGCGAACACACTACTGTAATAGTGCACTATTTATTTCTAACACAGCTATTGATTTGTGCAGTTTTAAATATTTTGCTATAATGATTCAAGATGATAAAACTGGAAAAATTACAAACATTTCATTCCATTAAATATATTACAGAGAGTTGTAGCACTGTGTACGTCATTTCATCCATTGAGGGGAAAAAGAAGTGTTAGTACCTTCCCAAAGTGGCCTCTGCCGAGCACTGCTATCAGCTTGAAGTCCTGAAGGCAGAGAGGGCCTCTGCTTGGTCTGAGAGAGATTAGAGGCAGATTATGGCCACAGCATGCAGCATAATAACATATTATGTCATATTAAAAAATCCCTCATACGATCAACAACATTGAAAAAGCACTACATGTCAAACCTCCACAGAATCTATGTTTTGTTTTTCCATGAGAAAGGCGAATACTGTTCAGTAAGTGACTCTTAAAGGGTAACTTTGGGGGGGGGGGTTTACCCTATGTTCCTATGTTTTTGTGTTTAAGTGACTGATGGGAACAACAATCTTTGACATTGGTCCAGTACTAAGAAAAAACAATCTGCAATGTAACATTGATGGGCAGTTGTGCACCTTCTAAAAGTACTCTTTTTGCTACGGACAGGCTGAGATTATTATTCGTTTAAGTATTGTCGCCAAACCCACCAGACTCCATGTAAATAATCAATACTTTTATCATTGTAAAACACACTTCATTGAAAGTGGACAGAAACTAAATAAAACTACAAAAAGCCGTCTTGGTTCATCTTTCCACTGTTCCAAAAATCACCACTCTGGTTTGGTTGAAATAAACCCTTAATTCACCCATTTACTTGTGGAGATATGCTGGCTCTATACACACGAAAAGTCCTGATTATTTACATGGAGTCTGGTGGAGATATGCTGGCTCTATACACGCTAAAAGTCCTTATTATTTACATGGAGTCTGGTGGAGATATGCTGGCTCTATACACGCTAAAAGTCCTGATTATTTACATGGAGTCTGATGGAGATATGCTGGCTCTATACACGCTAAAAGTCCTTATTATTTACATGGAGTCTGGTGGAGATATGCTGGCTCTATACACGCTAAAAGTCCTTATTATTTACATGGAGTCTGGTGGAGATATGCTGGCTCTATACACGCTAAAAGTCCTGATTATTTACATGGAGTCTGGTGGAGATATGCTGGCTCTATACACGCTAAAAGTCCTGATTATTTACATGGAGTCTGGTGGAGATATACTGGCTCTATACACGCTAAAAGTCCTGATTATTTACATGGAGTCTGGTGGAGATATGCTGGTTCTATACACGCTAAAAGTCCTGATTATTAACATGGAGTCTGGTGGAGATATGCTGACTCTATACACACTAAAAGTCCTGATTATTTACATGGAGTCTGGTGGAGATATGCTGGCTCTATACACGCTAAAAGTCCTGATTATTTACATGGAGTCTGGTGGAGATATGCTGGCTCTATACACGCTAAAAGTCCTGATTATTTACATGGAGTCTGGTGGAGATATGCTGGTTCTATACACGCTAAAAGTCCTGATTATTTACATGGAGTCTGGTGGAGATATGCTGGCTCTATACACGCTAAAAGTCCTGATTATTTACATGGAGTCTGGTGGAGATATGCTGGTTCTATACACGCTAAAAGTCCTGATTATTTACATGGAGTCTGGTGGAGTTTGGTGATGGTGATTTCGGGGCTGTTTCATGTTAAACTATCCCATTACAAAGACTTTTGTTCACTTTGGTCACCAATTAATGGGAAAATAGGGTCAAGGTTAAAAAAATAAAATAAAATAATCTGCAGTATCCAGCACAACTAAGTATTTCTAATTTTTTCAGCGACATATGCTGTGATCCACATTAATTATGACTTTACTACCGCGTGTTAAAAAAAAAAGATGTTACAACACAGGGCCATATTGTGTCTGTGTGTGTGTGTGTGTGTGTGTGTGTGTGTGTGTGTGTGTGTGTGTGTGTGTGTGTGTGTGTGTGTGTGTGTGCGTGTGTGTGTGTGCCCATATGTGTGTGTGTGTGTGTGTGTGTGTGTGTGCGTGTGTGTGTGCGTGTGTGTTTGCCCATATGTGTGTGTGTGTGTGTGTGTGTGTGTGTGTGTGTGTGTGTGTGTGTGTGTGTGTGTGCGTGTGTGTGTATGTGTGTGTGTTTGCACCTGCGTATAGAGTTCTGGGACAGCGATCTGATTGGCTGCTGGTGAAGAGCGGCGTCCGGTGTAGACGGGGGTTCAATGACCGCCGTCTGTTCCTGAGAAACACCACAGAAGAAGAAGAAGAAGAAGAATAAAATGAGTAAAATGAGTGTTTGTAGAAGAAGCTAAATTGCCGCACGTCAATTTAGCTTCACAAGACATTTTGGCCGGCCTACTTTTTGTGAAGTTTGTGTCACTTCTGCCGACATTTTTGGCGCTTATTTCAATCGTTTTTTGTTGTCTTTACTGATGTTTTTTTCCCCGATGTTTCTGTGGCTTTTTCTCTGATGGCTAAGTTACTTTATCGCTGACTTTTTGGGGTCTTTATGTCGACCACCGAGCTCTATGTGAGACATGCAATAGTACAGTAAAAGATGCTTGACTTTTTTGATGAAATACAAGCATGTGAACAAACTAAACATGTCTGGCCCCTGATGTGATTCTTATTTTCCAGTGTGGCCCTCAGAGAAGCTGAGTTTGACCCCCCTGTGAGGAAAAACGACTAAGGCTTGGTACTGAATTCAATACCTTTTAGACACCGAACAAATATTTGTCATTATAATAATGAAAATAATAATAATAATCAAGTTGTCATTCAATACACAACTTCAATCCCTAAGGAGTTAATCTCCTCAGCGTCAGTGAGCCAATCAGCACGCAGCATGCTTCTACCGAGATCTAATAAAGTCTGTGATTGGTTGTCTAACGTTACACAGAGACGACTCACGTAGTAAGAGCTGAAAAATAGATTTAAAAGATTTGTGCTGTAATGTGTAATGTTGTAATTTCTTTATGTTTTATAAAATTGGCATTGAAAAGAAGTGGACCTGAACAATTTGGGGGAAAAAAATATATAATTACGATTTTCCTGCCAGATTTCGCGATTTACGATTATTTTTTAGCTACATAATGCACCTTTTGCGGTCATGTTAAATCAAATAATACAAAATAAATGAAAGATCCACTGAAAATGGGACATTTCTGTAAACAATCTGTGATATGTATGAGAGAGAGAGACACACACACACAGAGAAAGAGAAAGAGAGAGAGAGAGACACACACACACACACACACACACACACACACACACACACACACACACACACAGACAGTGTGTGGCTGTCAGCCAGCCCCCCTCCTCCCCTCTTCCTGTCCACTCTGCTCCTTGCTCACCACTAATTAGTCCTCTAAAAAACACAAAAAGTCATCAGAGTAATTAATCCCATAATACTTCAGCTCCACTGAACACACCATCTGCCACAGGCACTCTCTGTCTGTCTGTCTGTCTGTCTGTCTGTCTGTCTGTCTGTCTGTCTGTCTGTCTCTCTCTCTCTCTCTGTCTGCCGTCTCCAAAATTATAATTTGCTTTTGCAATAAGTAAATGGACAGTTTTAATACACACACACACACACACACACAGAAACACACACACACACAGACATACACACACAGACACACAGAGAAACACACACACACACACACACACACACACACACAGAGAGAGAGAGACACACACACACACACACAGAGAAACACACACACACACACACACACACACACACACAGACACACACAGAGAGAGAGAGAGAGACACACACACACACACACACACACACACACACAGAAACACACACAGACACACACACAGAGAAACACACACACACACACACACACACACAGAGAGACACACACACACACACACACACACACACACACACAGAGAGCAAGAGAGAGACACACACACACAAACACACACACACACACACACACACACACACACACAAACACACACACACACAGAGAGATAAGCCAGAACGTAAGAAAAGAAATCCTAAATTAAAATGAAAGCTGAGAAGAGTGAGCCCTCTCCTCTCTGTTCAGCCCCTCCCATAATCAATTAACCAATTAAAAGGCTCTTAAAGTCTTTTGATGTCGCTGCATCTATCCAAAACTGTGTTTTAAATGCGAGAAAGTCAATATCATCTGAAAGGAATATAATATAAAAGTAACGAGGAACTCGTTTTGCAACATCACAACATGTTTGAAAATAATCCGAAAAAAATATAAAGAAAGTATGATCAGAAAGGCATTTTGTCTGATGTTACCGTCCACGTCAAATAGGTTGTGTGTTGTAAAGTAAAGTCTTAACGTTGAGGGTCGATACGCTGTAGCTTCTGCCGAAACTTTTTGAATAAAAGAATCTTTGGGTAACCTTTTACTCCAAGGTATCTACATAAGAGTGACATGACACTGTCATAACACATGACACTGTCATAACACATGAACCCTGAAGGCTGTTTTATGGTTCTGTGGAGCCTCCACACAGAGCTTTCACGCTGTCATGACACATGGACCCTAATCTCTCTTTTAACATTGGTTTTTAATAGAGCCGGGACTTTAACGAGTTAATTAAGATTAATTAATTAATTACAGACTTTAATGCGTTAATTAATTACACAAAAAAATAACACGTTAAACATTTTTTACGCATTTTAATCACTTATTTTTGCACCAACTAGTGTCAATGCTTCAGACCTTTTATATACGTCGATGCTTCAGACCTTTTATATACGTCAATGCTTCAGACCTTTATATACGTCAATGCTTCAGACCTTTCATATACGTCAATGCTTCAGACCTTTATATACGTCAATGCTTCAGACCTTTTATATACGTCAATGCTTCAGACCTTTATATACGTCAATGCTTCAGACCTTTATATACGTCAATGCTTCAGACCTTTTATATACGTCAATGCTTCAGACCTTTTATATATGTCAATGCTTCAGACCTTTATACATGTCAATGCTTCAGACCTTTATACATGTCAATGCTTCAGACCTTTATACATGTCAATGCTTCAGACCTTTATATATGTCAATGCTTCAGACCTTTATATATGTCAATGCTTCAGACCTTTATATATGTCAATGCTTCAGACCTTTATATATGTCAATGCTTCAGACCTTTCATATACGTCAATGCTTCAGACCTTTCATATACGTCAATGCTTCAGACCTTTCATATATGTCAATGCTTCAGACCTTTATATACGTCAATGCTTCAGACCTTTCATATACGTCAATGCTTCAGACCTTTATATACGTCAATGCTTCAGACCTTTATATACGTCAATGCTTCAGACCTTTTATATATGTCAATGCTTCAGACCTTTTATACATGTCAATGCTTCAGACCTTTTATATATGTCAATGCTTCAGACCTTTTATACATGTCAATGCTTCAGACCTTTTATACATGTCAATGCTTCAGACCTTTTATATACGTCAATGCTTCAGACCTTTTATACATGTCAATGCTTCAGACCTTTTATATATGTCAATGCTGTGATGGGACATTTTGTTATAAAAACGAACGGATGGAAGCGTTGATTAGAGCATGGTTGTGTGCAAACTATGCAACAAGGAATTCTCATATCACCGCAGCACATCGAGCCTCAAGTATCACCTCAACGCAAAACATTTAGCAGCTAGCGTTAGCGTTAGCCCGACTCCGAGTACAAGGACCCACACCCAACCTACAATCCACCAGATGACTGGTTTAAGGACCAGGGTAACTAAGTCTGAATGTACTTGAAAGTATTGTGTTTTACATAAAAAAACATAGTTTACAGAAGGTCTACCTACCTATAGGCTACCTGAATTTCTGAAATGTACTATATTTCTAAATATGCTATTGCTACACTTAATGGCAAAAATTGCACTGGTCTGCTCGACTTGGTTGAACAAAAATAAACAATATTTTGTTGCTTAAGCTTATGTATTCAGTCATTATTCAACGGTATACTAAAAATCCATGTGAAAAAAATTACTTCTCACTGTTCTCAGGTCAAATATTTATGCAATTAAAATGCGATTAATTTCGATTATTAATTACAAAGCCTGTAATTAATTAGATTAATTTTTTTTAATCGAGTCCCGGCCCTAGTTTTTAGTCTTTGTAATAGACCATGTGTGTTCAAACCCATTACTGATGGCTGCATTCCACTTAGGAGAGGTCCTGGTATTAAACCATTACTGATGGATGCATTCCACTTAGGAGAGGTCCTGGTATTAAACCATTACTGATGGCTGCATTCCACTTAGGAGAGGCCCTGGTATTAAACCATTACTGATGGCTACATTCCACTTAGGAGAGGTCCTGGTATTGTTCATGCTGACTCACTGAAATATCTTACTGGGACACTTGATGGAACTGAGCCATCGTTAAGGTTATCAATCTCAGCTGTGCTTTTCCTACTATGACAAGTCAACATGTCTGCTGTGAAAAAGGTCTACGTAGATTTTACTGAGAGGGTTTTTGTGCCTTTTTGTAGCTGCCTACAAAAAGGCACAAAAACAACAGTGGCAGCTCCTGAACTACCTTTCAGGTGGAGCCAAAATGGCGATTTATATAAGAAGGAAGAACAGGGATGGAGAAAAGGGAGGGGCAGGAGGCCAGGGCAGTCTCTGTCTGTCTCTCTCTGTCTCTCTCCGTCTGTCTGTCTGTCACATTATCGCCTTCTGTTTGTGTTCACACTGGGGAAAGTACCGCGGATTTGGCCTTGATCAAATTAAAGCTGTCTCCCTGAGTTTCCAGTTCTCCCTTTCTCCAATTATTCTTTCCTCCTGCTGCTCTGGCGCTCTTAGATTTCACACCGTGACTAGAGCACCGTGTCTAAACCAGACGCTGCAGCTAGGAAGGGAGCAAAAAAAGTTACATGATAGTGTCAAGATGCCCATCTTTCCCCCATGCTCTGCCTCCCTTCCTCTCTGGCCTCCATCCCTCCCTCTCTCTCTCTCTCTCTCTCTCTCTCTCGCTCTCTCTCTCTCTCTCACCAAGGAAGCCGGTGCGTCCACCACATCTCTCCGGATATCAGCTTTGGGGGGAGAGTCGCTGCCCAGGTTCACCTTCTCCACGGAGATTTCTCTGCACACACAAAGAAAACAAAATCAGATGTTCTGTAACGGAGGCACACATCGAAGCCCCGAAGCTGAAAGTGGAACTCAGCGCTGTGGAAGGAAGACGATAAAAGGGGAGTACGGTGAATAGAGTCCACCATGAAACTTGCCCAGTTGCATCCATTTTCACCACGTTTTTAGGGTATAAAATGTGTTATAAATCAGGCTGGGAATGATATCTGAACAAAGCCCTGTGGGAGAAGCTTCAGAATGTAGACAGGAATGAAAGTGTGACATTTGGTCAGGGTCTCTGCAGGTTTTACCAAGTCAAATTAAAGACTTTTTAAGACCTTTTTAAGACCTTTATGAATGAAATGTAAGACCTACAGTACAGGCCAAAAGTTTGGACACACCTTCTCATTCAATGCGTTTCCTTTGTATTTTCATGACTATTTACATTGTAGATTCTCACTGAAGGCATCAAAACTATGAATGAACACATATGGAATTATGTACTTAACAAAAAAGTGTGAAATAACTGAAAACATGTCTTATATTTTAGATTCTTCAAAGTAGCCACCCTTTGCTTTTTTATTAATAAGGGAAATAATTCCACTAATGAACCCTGACAAAGCACACCTGTGAAGGTAAAACCATTTCAGGTGACTACCTCATGAAGCTCATTGAGAGAACACCAAGGGTTTGCAGAGTTATCAAAAAAAGCAAAGGGTGGCTACTTTGAAGAAACTAAAATATAAGACATGTTTTCAGTTATTTCACACTTTTTTGTTAAGTACATAATTCCATATGTGTTCATTCATAGTTTTGATGCCTTCAGTGAGAATCTACAATGTAAATAGTCATGAAAATAAAGAAACACATTGAATGAGAAGGTGTGTCCAAACTTTTGGCCTGTACTGTATATCACGACATAAAAGCACAGTGTAATGCAGTCACAAAGGTACTTGCAAAGTAAATAAATGTATTCAAATTGAATAAAAGTGACACGCAGTAATAATAGTCTTTACATATACAGTAGAGATGCACCGATTACAACTTTCTAGGTCAATTCCAATTTCCGATTTTCTTTGAGTTAGGCCGGCCAATACAGATTTCATCTTTTCTAACCACTTTACAGCACACACACATATCTATTTTCTATCTTTTCTTAAATAGAACATGTGTTGAACAGATAATGGATCACTATAAAATAGAACTATAGAAATTACTGGTGTGGGAAACTCACACACATCTAAAGAGAACCATTTTCTTCTTTTCACATCTAATATCACACTAAAATAATGTGATTTGGGTTTTTGGTGTCGTCCCTCCACGCCCTACTTTCTCCAAAGATCACTTTTATCTAATGATAATGGCATAATAATAATGCACCTAATGGTACACCTTTTCAAAGATCAATAAACTTTTATTTCTAAAGAATATTAAACACTGGAACTGGAAGACATTTTAAATATCCACAATAAATGTACAATAAAACCAAAAACAGTAAATAAAATGGACTGTCAATCTCTGTTAACAAAAAAATGCACTGGAATAAAAACCTGGAATAAACAGTCAGAAACAATAAATAAAATGGATTTTATTCCAGTGAGGCTGCGATAATTTCCATAAAAAAATTATCGAGCTAATTTTTTTTTTATATCATGCAATTAATAGACCTTTTTCCACGGCAGACATGTTGACATGTCATAGTAGGAAAAAGCACAGGTGTGTTCAAAACCATTACTGATGGCTGCATTCCACTTAGGAGAGACCCTGGTATTAAACCATTACTGATGGCTGCATTCCACTTAGGAGAGGTCCTGGTATTAAACCATTACTGATGGCTGCATTCCACTTAGGAGAGGTCCTGGTATTAAACCATTAATGATGGCTGCATTCCACTTAGGAGAGGTCCTGGTATTAAACCATTAATGATGGCTGCATTCCACTTAGGAGAGGCCCTGGTATTAAACCATTACTGATGGCTGCATTCCACTTAGGAGAGGTCCTGGTATTAAACCATTAATGATGGCTGCATTCTACTTAGGAGAGGTCCTGGTATTGTTCATGCTGACTCACTGAAATATCTCACTGGGACACTTGATGGAACTGAGCCATCGTTAAGATTATCAATCTCAGCTGTGCTTTTCCTGCTATGACAAGTCAACATGTCTGCTGTGATAAAGGTCCGTTGATTTGTTGCATATTGTCATACCGGGCGGTACCTACCCTGCGCTGTGTGTGAGCGTGCTGCTGGTGAAGCTGGGCGTGTAGGCCGGTGTGTTGCTGCCACTGGGAATGGCGTTCCTGAGCAGACGGACCCACGTAGCGATGTCCACATTCATCTGCCGAGCACGCACGAAGGCTTTCCCTGGAACATACACAGTGGAATATACAGTAAACATCTTGAATACCTAAAATGGCGGCTGCGTCTCGTTATTGCCTGAGGAGAAGATAAAGAGGATCCAGTCAAGCTAACTTCAGCATCTGATGGAGAAAGGTCTCGTGTAGCTTTAAAAAGGTCCCATGGCATAAAAATGTCACTTTATGAGTTTTTTTTTAACATTAATATGCGTTCCCCCCCCCTGCCTGCCTATGGTCCCCCAGTGGCTAGAAATGGTGATAGGTGTAAACCGAGCCCTGGGTATCCTGCTCTGCCTTTGAGAAAATGAAAGCTCAGATGGACCAATCAGGAATCTTCTCCTTATGAGGTCATAAGGAGAAAGGTTACTTCACCTTTCTCACTGGCTCTAGTGGCTGTAATTCTGCACCAAGGCTGAATTTTAGGGGACCACTAAGGTCTATATAAAAGAGACTTCAGATACAGTATTAGGGGACCACTAAGGTCTATATAAAGAGACTTCAGATACAGTATTAGGGGACCACTAAGGTCTATATAAAGAGACTTCAGATACTGTATTAGGGGACCACTAAGGCCAATATAAAAGAGACTTCAGATACAGTATTAGGGGACCACTATAAGGCCTATATAAAACAGACTTCAGATACAGTATTAGGGGACCACTAAGGTCTATATAAAAGAGACTTCAGATACAGTATTAGGGGACCACTAACGTCTATATAAAAGAGACTTCAGATACAGAATTAGGGGACCACTAAGGTCTATATAAAGAGACTTCAGATACAGTATTAGGGACCACTAAGGTCTATATAAAGAGACTTCAGATACAGTATTAGGGACCACTAAGGTCTATATAAAAGCATCCAAAAAGCAGCATGCAATAGGACCTTTAATGGCGTAAGACAGCTGAGATGTTGCATGATGTACGTTTGCATTTTCTGTAAATGTTTAAAATCCCTGTTCCAGAAAATACAACAAGCCATGTATCTGGGTGCCTCTCACCCCCCCCCACCCACCCTGTCTTGTAACTCCTTTAAACAAGGCAGGCACCAGTTACAGTAAGCCAAACGGGTAAACCTGTCTGTTTAGGTTGTTGTTAGTAATCAGTAATAATGAAATGTGTCATCATACGAGCTGTAACAATTCCTCAATGTTGCTGCATAATCAAGGATTTTTGCCTGCAACAATCGCAAAAAAACATTTTCCTGGAAGAACTGATTACCATTTTTTGCATGCAAAACACCACCTTATTTTGCATTTATTATGTCATTCTATGCCTGTTTTTCATGTTCATTTTTTGTCTATTCTGAAGCACTTGGTGCATGTAATGGTACTCTTAAGTGTTTTTATTTTCCATCTTATTTTGCATTAATTATGTCTATTCATGTGAAGCCCTCGGTGCGTGTCATTTCCTTAGTGTAATGCCTTGAGCTGTATTTCTTGTATGACAGGTGCTATACAAATAAAGTGCATTATTATCATTTTTATTGTTATTACCAAAGTTGGACTGTCCACTAATATTTAGCCACATGAATCACAATTAGTATGACAGTATGAAAGTAATGGTTACATTTGGGTGAGATAGGTGCAACGTGATAGGCCTACAAATCTTCTACTGTTCATATGATTCTTCAGTTCCAAACACGTTGACTTAAAAACATCATCTGGCTAAAAACGTCTCACATTTCCTTTTCTTGAAAGCCAGACTTCTGTTTTAAGGTTAATATTGTGATTATGTCGTCCGAATGTTGCTTTTGTGAGGAATTGTGGGACGGCATTATCTCCAGTCCTTTAATACAGGGAGGTCCAGTGTGTCCTCCGCTACAGGAGATATGGAAGCATTGAAGCATTGAAGCATCTTTCCTTATCACTTAGAGCGGGGGTCTTCAACGTTTTTGAAGCCAAGGACCCCTAGCTGAAAAAGAGACGGAGCAGGGACCCCCTACTACATAAATTATATTGAAAAAAAGTAAGCTTAAACTGGGCCTACAATAACATGTGGGGGGCGGCCTAAAGCCTTTATGCATAACGTTTTTGCATAGAATACTCAGCTATTCAAATAGCCTGATAATTGTTAGCATGATTTTATGAATCATGTTTTTATATTAAACCTACACGTGTCGGCCGCTGTCCATTTAAAGTGCCCGTATTATGAAAAAAATCACTTTTTCTGGGATTTGGGGTGTTATTTTGTGTCTCTGGTGCTTCTACACGCATTCAAACTTTTAATAAACCCATCCATGGTGTTCTGAGTGAGATCCGGTTTCTGAATGTGTCCTGCCTTCAGTCTCCTGGTGAGCTGGTCAACATCTGCACGGCTTTCTACGGCACTAGCTGAGACAAGAGGGCTAGGGGGCTAACCGTTAGCATGCTAGCTCATTCTCAATTGAAAAACACTGCTACAACACACACAAATTCACCCTAATCTACAAAATAAATTGTATATAGCATGTAGTCCTTACCTAGCTACTGAGCATGTAGTCTTACCTAGCTACTGAGCATGTAGTCTTACCTAGCTACTGAGCATGTAGTCTTACCTAGCTACTGAGCATGTAGTCTTACCTAGCTACTGAGCATGTAGTCCTTACCTAGCTACTGAGCATGTAGTCCTTACCTAGCTACTGAGCATGTAGTCCTTACCTAGCTACTGAGCATGTAGTCCTTACCTAGCTACTGAGCATGTAGTCCTTACCTAGCTACTGAGCATGTAGTCTTACCTAGCTACTGAGCATGTAGTCTTACCTAGCTACTGAGCATGTAGTCCTTACCTAGCTACTGAGCATGTAGTCCTTACCTAGCTACTGAGCATGTAGTCCTTACCTAGCTACTGAGCATGTAGTCCTTACCTAGCTACTGAGCATGTAGTCCTTACCTAGCTACTGAGCATGTAGTCCTTACCTAGCTACTGAGCATGTAGTCTTACCTAGCTACTGAGCATGTGTAGTCCTTACCTAGCTACTGAGCATGTAGTCCTT
Organism: Perca flavescens; assembly: GCF_004354835.1. Taxonomy (NCBI): domain Eukaryota; kingdom Metazoa; phylum Chordata; class Actinopteri; order Perciformes; family Percidae; genus Perca; species Perca flavescens. The sequence goes on along the minus strand of NC_041345.1, from coordinate 1,996,314 downwards.
ACCTAGCTACTGAGCATGTAGTCTTACCTAGCTACTGAGCATGTAGTCCTTACCTAGCTACTGAGCATGTAGTCTTACCTAGCTACTGAGCATGTAGTGGCTACTGAGCATGTAGTCTTACCTAGCTACTGAGCATGTAGTCTTACCTAGCTACTGAGCATGTAGTCTTACCTAGCTACTGAGCATGTAGTCCTTACCTAGCTACTGAACATGTAGTCCTTACCTAGCTACTGAGCATGAGCATGTAGTGAGCATGTAGTCTTACCTAGCTAGCTACTGAGCATGTAGTCTTACCTAGCCTAGCTACTGAGCATGTAGTCTTACCTAGCTACTGAGCAACATGTGAACAGTCCTTACCTAGCTACTGAGCATGTAGTCTTACCTAGCTACTGAACATGTAGTCTTACCTAGCTACTGAGCATGTAGTCTTACCTAGCTACTGAGCATGTAGTCTTACCTAGCTACTGAGCATGTAGTCCTTACCTAGCTACTGAGCATGTAGTCCTTACCTAGCTACTGAACATGTAGTCTTACCTAGCTACTGAGCATGTAGTCTTACCTAGCTACTGAGCATGTAGTCTTACCTAGCTACTGAGCATGTAGTCCTTACCTAGCTACTGAACATGTAGTCTTACTTAGCTACTGAACATGTAGTCTTACCTAGCTACTGAGCATGTAGTCCTTACCTAGCTACTGAGCATGTAGTCTTACTTAGCTACTGAACATGTAGTCTTACCTAGCTACTGAGCATGTAGTCTTACCTAGCTACTGAGCATGTAGTCTTACCTAGCTACTGAACATGTAGTCCTTACCTAGCTACTGAGCATGTAGTCCTTACCTAGCTACTGAACATGTAGTCCTTACCTAGCTACTGAGCATGTAGTCCTTACCTAGCTACTGAGCATCTAGTCCTTACCTAGCTACCGAGCATGTAGTCCTTACCTAGCTACCGAGCATGTAGTCTTACCTAGCTACCGAGCATGTAGTCTTACCTAGCTACCGAGCATGTAGTCTTACCTAGCTACTGAACATGTAGTCTTACCTAGCTACTGAACATGTAGTCTTACCTAGCTACTGAACATGTAGTCTTACCTAGCTACTGAACATGTAGTCTTACCTAGCTACTGAGCATGTAGTCTTACCTAGCTACTGAGCATGTAGTCTTACCTAGCTACTGAGCATGTAGTCTTACCTAGCTACTGAACATGTAGTCTTACCTAGCTACTGAACATGTAGTCTTACCTAGCTACTGAGCATGTAGTCTTACCTAGCTACTGAGCATGTAGTCTTACCTAGCTACTGAGCATGTAGTCTTACCTAGCTACTGAGCATGTAGTCTTACCTAGCTACTGAGCATGTAGTCTTACCTAGCTACTGAACATGTAGTCTTACCTAGCTACTGAACATGTAGTCCTTACCTAGCTACTGAACATGTAGTCTTACCTAGCTACTGAGCATGTAGTCCTTACCTAGCTACTGAGCATGTAGTCTTACCTAGCTACTGAGCATGTAGTCTTACCTAGCTACTGAGCATGTAGTCCTTACCTAGCTACTGAGCATGTAGTCCTTACCTAGCTACTGAGCATGTAGTCTTACCTAGCTACTGAGCATGTAGTCTTACCTAGCTACTGAGCATGTAGTCCTTACCTAGCTACTGAGCATGTAGTCTTACCTAGCTACTGAGCATGTAGTCCTTACCTAGCTACTGAGCATGTAGTCCTTACCTAGCGACTGAACATGTAGTCCTTACCTAGCTACTGAGCATGTAGTCTTACCTAGCTACTGAGCATGTAGTCTTACCTAGCTACTGAGCATGTAGTCTTACCTAGCTACTGAGCATGTAGTCTTACCTAGCTACTGAGCATGTAGTCTTACCTAGCTACTGAGCATGTAGTCTTACCTAGCTACTGAGCATGTAGTCTTACCTAGCTACTGAGCATGTGCGACTGACAACAAAGATGTGACAGAAGTTGAGATGTCTCACTCTGTAGCTAAAAAAAAGAGACCTGAACACAGGGTGAAAAGAGGTTTTTTGAAAATTAAACCATCTAAACTTATTCTGATATAACCTCAAATTACAATTATGAACCTGAAAATGAGCATAAAATGGGCGCTTTAAGGTTCTGAAATGCAAACATTTTTTTATTTATTTTTTTACAGGGCGTGCACCCATGAGCACCCACGGAGGAAACCATAAATCTACACTATGATGGGAGTGTAACACTAAATGCCTGGAGAAGCCCTTTAAGGCCAAAGTCTATGTTTCTCAAACTAATCTGAATTGAGTGAGACCAGCAGCAACAAATCCCCCAGTGTACATCCACCCTGTTAGCATTCCTTTACGAGTGGAGTGGTACTGTGTATTTCAGCTCCGTGGCTGTGTGTGGACATTAGACATACCGTGCTGTTTGGAGAAGACTTTCTTCTGCCTCTGGAGTTTTCGGCCTCTCTCTATTACCGGGTTAAAGAAAGTCACCTAAAACACAAACGAAATGTTAAAACAACAAAGTACAGTAAGTGATGGTTGCATGTATTATTAAGGTCAACCGATCTATTGTATGAAAAAAAAAAAAAACTTGATTGTAAAATGCACGAATATGTGTGTGTGTGTGTGTGTGTGTGTGAGTGTCTGTGTGTCAATTAGTGAGTGAGTGTGTTTGTGAGAGTGTGTGTGAGTCTGTGTTTGTCTGTGTGTGTGTGTGTGTGTGTGTGTGTGTGTGTGTGTGTGTAAGTGTGTGTGAGTGAGTGTGTGTGTGTGTGTCTGTACGTGCGTGTGTCTCTCTCTCTCTCTCTGTGTGTGTGTGTGTGTGTGTGTGTGTGTGTGTGTGTGAGTGTGTGTCTCTCTCTCGGTGTGTGTCTCTCTGTGTGTACGTGTGTGTCTTTCTGTTTTTTGCCTGTGTCTCTCTCTCTCTCTGTGTGTGTGTGTGTGTGTGTGTGAGAGTGTGTGTGTGTGTGTGTGTGTGTGAGTGTCTGTGTGTCAATTAGTGAGTGAGTGTGTTTGTGAGAGTGTGTGTGAGTCTGTGTGTGTCTGTGTGAGTGTGTGTGTGTGTGTGTGTGTAAGTGTGTGTGAGTGTGTGTGCGTGTGTCTGTACGTGCGTGTGTCTCTCTCTCTGTGTGTGTGTGTGTGTGTGTGTGTGTGTGTGTGTGTGTGTGTGTGTGTGTGTGTGTGTGTGTGTGTGTGTGTGTGTGTGTGTGTGTGTGTGTGTGTGTGTGTGTGTGTGTGTGTGTGTGTGTGTGTGTGTGTGTGTGTGTGTGTGTGTGTGTGTGTGTCTGTGTCTGTGTCGTGTGTCTCTCTCTCTCTGTGTGTGTGTGTGTGTGTGTGTGTGTGTGTGTGTGTGTGTGTGTGTGTGTGTGTGTGTGTGTGTGTGTGTGTGTGAGTGTGTGTGTGTGTGTGTGTGTGTGTAAGTGTGTGTGAGTGAGTGTATGTGTGTGTCTGTACGTGCGTGTGTCTCTCTCTCGGTGTGTGTCTCTCTGTGTGTACGTGTGTGTCTTTCTGTTTTTTGCCTGTGTCTCTCTCTGTGTGTGTGTGTGTGTGTGTGTGTGTGTGTGTGTGTGTGTGTGTGTGTGTGTGTGTGTGTGTGTGTGTGTGTGTGTGTGTGTGTGTGTGTGTGTGTCCTGTACCTCAGCCAGCAGCAGCCCCTGTGGCTCGAGCTCCAGCTGGACTCGGTGCCGCTGGTTGTCCAGGAACTCTTCCAGCTTCAGGTACTTCAGAGCGCACAGGGAGCGGTAATCTCTCCAGTACACTGCGATCTCCATCTCCCTGGACTAAATCGCACAAAAAAAAACACCAATAATGTCACATTCAAATTCAAAACAACTTTATTAATCCCCACTACAGGCAGCTTGTACACAGAGAAACATACAACAACATACACAACATTCAAACACAAAGAGGAGCTAAAATGTGGGAAAAATCTGTAAAATAAATGTCGCAGGTATGTTGTTACATGAAGGTTAGTCTTGTCCCCTCACAACAAGAACAACCTTCGAGCTGCACACTGGAAACGGGAAGTTTTTAAGTAAATTTGGATGGTGCAACAAGGCAGGTCTGCTCGGTTCTTTCAGAGAATGGTTTTAAAGATTGACAAAGAATCTGTTTAGGGCATCTTGTCTGTAACTGGGAGGTTTTATAAAGAATATGTTGAGGCCATTTCCTCTCTAACTGGGAGGTTTTATAAAGAATATGTTGAGGCCATTTCCTCTCTAACTGGGAGGTTTTATAAAGAATATGTTGAGGCCATTTCCTCTCTAACTGGGAGGTTTTGGGACCAATTGGTGGGATTGCTGTGGACCAGAGTGATAGAGAAAGACAGAGTGGCAACACTCCCATTGGACTCCGTTGTACGCTTTTTCTCGGACATCATTCATTTTCATTGCTTGCCGTCGAGTAACTTCTGAGGTAAGTTGATTAAATAGCTACCTCTTTTGGATTGTCAACTGTCTATATTTTATCAGAGGCCCTTTATGATGCATATACTGATCTTTATGTGTATGTGTGCACAGCGTGATTATATATTTTTTATCTCGGTAGCCGACCGATTGCCTGCTAGTTTGTTAGCTCGTTTGTTAGCTTGACTTCGCCAGCTGTGAAGGTATCGTTACACCAACAATTACAAAGTTCAGTAGGAAAAACTCAGTTGGAAAAACTTGTCCATGCTTTTATCTTCAGTAGACTTGACTACTGTAACGGGGTCTTTACAAATCTCCCTAAAAAAATCAATCAGACAGCTGCAGCTGATTCAGAACGCTGCTGCTCGAGTCCTCACTAAAACCAAGAAAGTGGATCACATCAGTCCAGTACTGAAGTCTCTACACTGGCTTCCAGTCCCTCAAAGAATTGATTTTAAAATACTTTTACTGGTTTATAAATCACTAAACGGTTTAGGGCCAAAATACATTTCTGATCTGCTACTACACTATGACCCTCTCAGGTGGTCTGGGACAGGTCTGCTACACTATGACCCACCCAGACCTCTCAGGTGGTCTGGGACAGGTCTGCTACACTATGACCCACCCAGACCTCTCAGGTGGTCTGGGACAGGTCTGCTACACTATGACCCACCCAGACCTCTCAGGTGGTCTGGGACAGGTCTGCTACACTATGTCCCACCCAGACCTCTCAGGTGGTCTGGGACAGGTCTGCTACACTATGTCCCACCCAGACCTCTCAGGTGGTCTGGGACACGTCTGCTACACTATGACCCACCCAGACCTCTCAGGTGGTCTGGGACACGTCTGCTACACTATGACCCACCCAGACCTCTCAGGTGGTCTGGGACAGGTCTGCTACACTATGACCCACCCAGACCTCTCAGGTGGTCTGGGACAGGTCTGCTACACTATGACCCACCCAGACCTCTCAGGTGGTCTGGGACACGTCTGCTACACTATGACCCACCCAGACCTCTCAGGTGGTCTGGGACAGGTCTGCTACACTATGACCCACCCAGACCTCTCAGGTGGTCTGGGACAGGTCTGCTACACTATGACCCACCCAGACCTCTCAGGTGGTCTGGGACACGTCTGCTACACTATGACCCACCCAGACCTCTCAGGTGGTCTGGGACACGTCTGCTACACTATGACCCACCCAGACCACTCAGGTGGTCTGGGACAGGTCTACTCGTTGTCCCCAGAGTCAGAACTAAACAGGGGGAAGCAGCGTTCAGTTTTTATGCTCCACATATCTGGAACAAACTCCCAGAAACCTGCAGGTCCGCTGCAACTCTCCGTTCTTTTAAATCCAGGCTGAAGACATATCTTTTTAATGTTGCCTTTCTTTAAATAACCTATTTTTAACTGCTCTTTCTTTAAAATTCTTATACTGCACTGTAAATTTCATTCCTGTCTTTTAATGATCTTAAATTGTTGTTAATTGTTTTAATGCTTTGAAATTGTTTTTAATTGTTTTCTAACTGTTTTTAATGTTTCATGTAAAGCACTTTGAATTGCCTTGTTGCTGAAATGTGCTATACAAATAAAGCTGCCTTGCCTTGCCTAGTGAATCTCTGACAACTTTTATTTAGTTAGTTATTGATGTCGGATTATTAGGATCATTAAGGTTGATTAAGGACGGGTTTCATTCAGGTTTTATCTGCTGAATCGGACGGTGTTAGCTAGTCAGCTGAGTAGCCTACTGTGTGTCTAGAAATAAGGTTGCGTTTGTTTAATTATACCCTTGAAAGGGCTGTTGGATTACATGTATGAATACAAGTTATTCCACACACAAAATATCAATAAGTGACATATGACAATGACATAATTTTAAATATGAAAAAGTATTAAGGCAAATTTCACAGTTGTGTTTTTTTTTTTTTTTTTTTTACTGTTGATTTATTTAACGTTTTCCACTGTTTTTTTAAGTTCAATAATTGCAACATCTTTCCAGAAGTCAACAAGTAATCGTGTTAAATTATTGTGATTTCAATATTGACCGAAATAATTATGATCATATTTCTCTCCATATTCCAGCAGCCCTACTGGTGCTGGCGACGGCTGCTGAAATAAGAGGCGACTGGAGGCCGCGGACGGTGTGCCGGGGATGGAGAGGCCAAACACATCCATGGCAACCAGTAAGGTGTTTGGCAGTGGACTAGAGGTTATGACTTTATGTGACGAAGTCTGCTGTGTTGAAATTGCCTTCTTAGTCTGACTCTTTGCTGCCAAGGTACCCCTTATCACAGCTGTTTACCCTGATGCACTATGATTGAATCCTTAACCTCAGCCGGATATATGTGGAGGATATTTTTTTGTTAATTAATCACTTATACTATTCCCCATATTCCTGGCTCTACTTTGTTGCTCTTATTCATACTTGTTCCCACTTGTTTTTTTTGTTCCACAAACCTCAGCCTGATATATGTGGAGAGGATTTGTTTTATTAAACACTCAGCATCTCAAACACTAACCCCAAACACTCACATTGTATCCTCCTTTGCAGCGTGCAGATGTTAGGCAGTAGAATCTGCATTTGCTGAAGGGTTTTATAACCAGTGGTGGCAGCGGTGAATCTTAGTTGTATTGCTTTTTTGTCTCCTTTCCCCACTGTATTCATTTTTTCTGTACTTGTTCTTGTTGTGTCACTCATTGTTTAATAAAAAAAATGTATTCATCCAAGTGTATTGAGTTGTTATTATTTAATATATGTTATACTTGGTGTATGGCTTAGTCTTAAAATGATCATGGTTGTGTGGTCAACTCGTGCCTCATCAGAAGAAGTGGGCTGGACACTTAATGCTGAATGGACTGTTGCTACTCTGCGTTATTAATCTATACTCCTCTAGCTGTATCTATATTCTATACATAGCTTTCATTTGTCACCCCATTCCAAATGTAAAACTGACATTTACAAATATGCAATAACAATCAAACAAGTACATGGGTATTAGGGCTGCCACCTCTTAGTCGATTAGTCGACTAATCGGTGGTTTTGGTCTTAGTCGACTAAGATTTCTTTAGTCGATTAGTCATTTTTTATGCTTATTCATGCTTAATTACTCATTTCCAAGAAACTTCTGAGCACATTTGTGGTAAACACAAGATTTAAAGTGGTGCTTTTGCAGGATTAATTGTGGAGAAACTCAGTTTTACAGATGGTTAATTAACTACATTTATATTGCGCTTTTCTAGTCTTAACCACCTCTCAAAGAGCACAGCTCTGTCAATTAAATCAACTAATCGATTAGTCGACAAAATCCTATAAGTGTTAGTCGACTAAGAAGTTCTTTAGTCGAGGACAGCCCTAATGGGTATGTGTTTTTTTTTCATATTTACCATTCAATATTGCAATCGCTGCTGTCAGTCCCATAGGGGAACATGACAGCGCTGATCAGCTCATTTAAATAGCTCATGGTACTGTATTGTGTCAACTTCATTTAATATTGCATGTGGAGTTTTCTTTTGCAGGGTGCAAATGTTCCACCAGAACCAGCAGAGCCACTGTCGCTGTGTCCCAAGACGATTGTGATTGGTTTAAAGAAATGCATACAACCCATCCTATCCCAGAATGCATCTGTGGTGTAGCCAGACCTTCCTCCACAGCGCTGTGGAGATACGGTCTGGCAATTCGTTTGATCGCGTGTCCAGCATCAAGTTCAGGTGGAATCAAACCCTAACAGAGTGAGTGTGAGCTGGGTCTTACTCTCTCCAGCTCCAGAGTGAAGCTCTGGTCCCAGGCCTGCTCCCCGACAGTCCTCCACACCGTCTGACCCACCACCGTGTTCTCCAGCTTCAGCACAGCGCACACCTCCGCTGTCAAACACACACAGCTACTGATCAACAGCAACACACACAGCTACTCATCAACAGCAACACACACAGCTACTGATCAACAGCAACACACACAGCTACTCATCAACAGCAACACACACAGCTACTCATCAACAGCAACACACACAGCTACTGATCAACAGCAACACACACAGCTACTCATCAACAGCATGCACACAAGTCCACTATGTAGCTGTAAACTGTAAACATTTAAAGGGATATGCCACCGTTTGTTGAAATAGGTCTTATCATGTCTCCTCTAGCTGTAGATAGGTGGGGTCTCCTCTAGCTGTAGATAGGTGGTGTCTCCCCTAGCTGTAGATAGGTGGTGTCTCCCCTAGCTGTAGATAGGTGGGGTCTCCCCTAGCTGTAGATAGGTGGGGTCTCCTCTAGCTGTAGATAGGTGGGGTCTCCTCTAGCTGTAGATAGGTGGGGTCTCCTCCTCTAGCTGTAGATAGGTGGGGTCTCCCCTAGCTGTAGGTAGGTGGGGTCTCCCTTAGCTGTAGATAGGTGGGGTCTCCTCCTCTAGCTGTAGATAGGTGGGGTCTCCTCCCCTAGCTGTAGGTAGGTGGGGTCTCACTTAGCTGTAGATAGGTGGGGTCTCCTCCTCTAGCTGTAGATAGGTGGGGTCTCCTCTAGCTGTAGATAGGTGGGGTCTCCTCCCCTAGCTGTAGATAGGTGGGGTCTCCTCTAGCTGTAGATAGGTGGGCTCTCCCCTAGCTGTAGATAGGTGGGGTCTCCTCTAGCTGTAGATAGGTGGGGTCTCCTCCCCTAGCTGTAGGTAGGTGGGGTCTCCCCTAGCTGTAGATAGGTGGGGTCTCCTCTAGCTGTGATAGTGGGGTCTCCTCCAGCTGTAGATAGGTGGGGTCTCCTCCAGCTGTAGATAGGTAGGGGGTCTCCTCCTGGGGTCTCCCCCTAGCTGTAGATAGGTGGGGTCTCCCCTAGCTGTAGATAGGTGGGGTCCCCTCTCCTCTAGCTGTAGATAGGTGGGGTCTCCTCCCCTAGCTGTAGATAGGTGGGGTCTCCTCTAGCTGTAGATAGGTGGGGTCTCCTCCCCTAGCTGTAGATAGGTGGGGTCTCCTCTAGCTGTAGATAGGTGGGGGCTGTAGATCTCCCTCCCCTAGCTGTAGATAGGTGGGGTCTCCCCCTAGCTGTAGATAGCTGGGGTCTAGATAGCTGTAGATAGGTGGGGTCTCCTCCCCTAGCTGTAGGTAGGTGGGGTCTCCCCTAGCTGTAGATAGGTGGGGTCTCCCCTAGCTGTAGATAGGTGGGGTCTCCTCCCCTAGCTGTAGGTAGGTGGGGTCTCCCCTAGCTGTAGATAGGTGGGGTCTCCTCTAGCTGTAGATAGGTGGGGTCTCCTCACCTAGCTGTAGATAGGTGGGGTCTCCTCCTCTAGCTGTAGATAGGTGGGGTCTCCCTAGCCCTAGCTGTAGATAGGGGGGGGGATCTCCTCCCCTAGCTGTAGATAGGTGGGGTCTCCCTTAGCTGTAGATAGGTGGGGTCTCCTCTAGCTGTAGATAGGTGGGGTCTCCTCCCCTAGCTGTAGATAGGTGGGGTCTCCTCCCCTAGCTGTAGGTAGGTGGGGTCTCCTCCCCTAGCTGTGTGGGGATAGCTGTAGATAGGTGGGGTCTCCTCCCTAGCTGTAGATAGGTGGGGTCTCCTCCTAGCTGTCTAGCTGTAGATAGGTGGGGTCTCCTCTAGCTGTAGATAGGTGGGGTCTCCCTTAGCTGTAGATAGGTGGGGTCTCCTCCTCTAGCTGTAGATAGGTGGGGTCTCCTCTAGCTGTAGATAGGTGGGCTCTCCCCTAGCTGTAGATAGGTGGGGTCTCCTCTAGCTGTAGATAGGTGGGGTCTCCTCCCTAGCTGTAGATAGGGTGGGGTGGGGTCTCCTCTAGCTGTAGATAGGTGGGGTCTCCTCCCCTAGCTGTAGATAGGTGGGGTCTCCTCTAGCTGTAGATAGGTGGGGTCTCCTCTAGCTGTAGATAGGTGGGGTCTCCTCCCCTAGCTGTAGGTAGGTGGGGTCTCCTCTGTAGCTGTGGGGTAGGTGGGGTCTCCTCCCCTAGCTGTAGATAGGTGGGGTCTCCTCCCCTAGCTGTAGATAGGTGGGGTCTCCTCCCCTAGCTGTAGATAGGTGGGGTCTCCTCTAGCTGTAGATAGGTGGGGTCTCCCCTAGCTGTAGGTAGGTGGGGTCTCCCCTAGCTGTAGATAGGTGGGGTCTCCCCTAGCTGTAGATAGGTGGGCCAACACATTTTCTGTGCATGCATTGTTTTAGTCCGGTGCAACACCGTCAGCGCCGCTGCTAGTTAGCTTAGCATAGTGAATGGAATCCTATGTTGCCGGTTAGCATGTTGTGAGTAAAAGTGAGCCAACAAAAGACAAAAAAACAACCTAATTACTCGCACTGAGACAAGAAATGCGTTGGCCCACCTATCTACAGCCAGGGTAGACCGTGATAAGAACTATTTCAACAAACGGTGGCGTATTACTTTAAAGTAGGGATGTAATGATACATCAATCTGGATCGATTCAATCCTCTACGATCCAATATTATCGACACAAAATAAAAATATTGACACATATTGTCATCTTTAAGATTCCCAATTTATATTTATTTTTTTGACTAAAAAAAGTAGATGGTTTTTAATTTAACTGAAAGAGCTCAGTAATGAAAATGACTAACGATATTTTAGTTGCTTTTTGTGAATATATATATATATATATATATATATATATATATATATATATATATATATAATATGTAACAGATTGTGTTAAATGTATCGTCTCGTATCAGTCGCAGGCTCCTGAATTGAATTAAGTCCAAATCGTATTGTGGCAGATTTTGTGATATCAGCAAATATTGTATAGTTTTATCCAAAGATATAGTATTGCATCGTGATAAAGTGTGTGATTTACAGCCCTAATTTAAAAAGGCACCTATTCAGAATGAGAAATGAAAGACTTACAGGAGAGCTCCTCGGTCTTGCCAGGGATCTTCAGGCTCATGCTGCTGGAGCTGCGGCTGTAAAGGCCGCTCAGTTTGAAGGACGAGCGTCCGTCTCCCGGAGAATACGAGGGAAGAACCAGCGGGCTCCCTTTGGTCCGTCCCGGGATCACCTCCAGCAGCCCCACACAGCCCAGGAGATGCACCTGCAGAGTACCTGGAAGGAAGACAAGGCCCTTTAATAAGGCTGCTCCCTCTTAGTCACTGAGTCGACTAATGGGTGGTTTTGGTCTTAGTCAACTTAGATCTCTGTAGTCCATTAGTCATGTCTGATGCTGTTTTCATGCTGAATGATTTATTTCCAAGAAACGTACGAGAACATCTCTGGTAAACACAAGAATTAAAGTGGTGCTTTATGCACGAAACTCAGATTTACAGATATGTCGATTAAATCAACTAATTGATTAGTCGATACAGTTGAATGAGTGTTATAGTCGACTAAGAAGTTCTTCAAATCGAGCACAGCCCTACCCTGCAGGAAAGATTTTAGCCATCATGGCAAAACTACAGAAGGACCCTAGCATGAAGCTAGTCTCGGGAAGGAACTTGTTTTGGTGGAACACGTGTACGTTCAAGAGTAGTTTTTATTCGTGCAACAGAAAACTCTGATTGGACAGATAGTCTAGCTGGCTGTCTGGATTTACCCTGCAGAGATCTGAGGAGCAGTTAACCATAGTCCTCACAAATCAGAGGTTAGAACCCCGACACAGAGACAGAGGAAGGTAATGACATCGGCTCGCAGCACCTGAGAAGCCTCGTGGTGAGGAGCAGAGAGTAACAACGGTGCTTTTCAGGTGTTGCGCTAATACAGGGCTGGACTGGCCATCTAGCATACCGGGCATTTTCCCGTTGGGCCGACGCACTTTTGGGCCAAATCGCCGATATAAATAGGCCTTTTTTAATTTTTTGGCAGGGCCGGCCCATAAAGAATTCAGACCGGCCCATTGGTTAATTTTCTTTATTGGCACTGGCCTGACCCAATCATATCCAGGGACCCCCCTTTCGCACTCCGGGCCGCAAATTTCCGAATCCCACCATGGCTACGCCTCCCGGCCCCGGGACACGAGCTGTAATAGTTATGCTGGAAGTTTAGCATCCACCGTTAAAATGGACAAACGACAACTAAAGTGCGAGGGAGGTGCAGAGAAATTACAGGAGAAAAAGATTAAGAATCTACAGGCGGAGTCCTCAAAAATTTCGGACATGCTTGGGGCTGTAGTAGCTGCTTCAACATCAGCATTACCTGAAGCCGAGGAGGAGGAGGAGGAGAGGTGGCTGGTTATACAGAGAAGCAGAAACAGCATCATGACAGGGAAGAAGAGGAGGAGGAGGAGAGTGACCATGACAGGGCCATATGGGAGCACGTGAGGAAAAGATGGAAGAGAGAGTAGATGACGATGTGGTGAGGAGTAGGCAAATTAACAGGAAGGGAGGGAGGCTTTGTGTGTGTGTGTGTGTGTGTGTGTGTGTGTGTGTGTGTGTGTGTGTGTGTGTGTGTGTGTGTGTGTGTGTGTGTGTGTCACGTCATAACGACAACAAGCAGTTTGTCTGTAACATTAAAGTTAGTGGCTGTCAGGTAACCTATCTGTTTAAGCTTACATTATAAATGCTAGCGGTTAGCCTGTTGGCTAGCTGAAAAGTCTGTGTGATCTATAAAATCAGTGGTGATACAAGCATCAGTGTTCTTGAATGGCTTAATTAGCTTCTCTTGTATTGGTGCTCTTTTCCAGGGCATATAGGCCTACTACTTTACTGCCTTTACTCTTTATTGTAGCTTTTGAGAAGGGTTATGGTTATGGTTATTGTATTTAGCAGACACTTTTGTCCAAAGCGACAAAATATGAATCTTACAATAGTTAAAATTAAATTTAAAGTTGCTAAGCCAATATTAAGCAAAATAGTAATAATAACAATAATGACAATACAATATCAAATATCAATAATAAAAACATATAAAAATACCATAAATATACAAATCATAACTCTAAGAATGAATTAATTATTTAAGATGTAAGATCAACAGATAAATCTTGACACCCCTCTTGAAGGATCCAAAACGATCACATGAACGCTGAACACTAGGCAACTCATATCATAGGACTGTCTGCAGGGAATGGGTCTGACCAATCACGGGGGGTGTGGGCCGCCTGGGCCAAAAATGCCAGGGCCGATTTTTTGTCCCAGTCCAGCCCGGCGCTAATATCACTCCGCCCAAGTAGCAGAGAGTAGTAGTGCTTCGCCTTCTGAGAATATAGTTCCCAGTGTGTCTACAGTTAAAAGATGACTGTGTGTCATGTGACCTTGTTATTAGTACATGCTGTGACTATAGAAATCACAACATGGAAATAGGAAAATGTTGGTGTTATTTTGTCACTTATTGGGAGCAGTAGGCTAGATGGAGAAGGTTACCTCCAGGATCTGGGCTAAGCTAGGCTAGATGGAGCCGGTAAGTGATTCCCCGTATCCCCCAGAGTTGGATAAGTCCATACGTACCCTCCTCATCTCCGTGCGTGTTGTAACTCTGTCTGACGCACCCACCGCTAGCCTAGCTTAGCACAGATCCTGGAGGTAACCGGCTCCATCTAGCCTAGCTTAGCACAGATCCTGGAGGTAACCTTCTCCATCTAGAGCCACTTACCTCCAGGATATGTGCTAAGCTAGGCTAGATGGAGCCGGTTACCTCCAGGATCTGTGCTAAGCTAGGCTAGATGGAGCCGGTTACCTCCAGGATCTGTGCTAAGCTAGGCTAGATGGAGCCGGTTACCTCCAGGATCTGTGCTAAGCTAGGCTAGATGGAGCCGGTTACCTCCAGGATCTGTGCTAAGCTAGGCTAGCGGTGGGTGCGTCAGACAGAGTTACAACACGCACGGAGATGAGGAGGGTCTGTATGGACTTATCCAACTCTGGGGGATACGGGGAATAAGACAAAGTCCCGATAAGTCGGCGAATTCCTTTAAAGAAATGCCAGTAAACCAGAGCGTGTTCTCCTCCCATCCCCGAATGCTATGTGGAGTAGCCAGACCCTCCTTGACCGCGCTTTGGAGGAGGGTCTAACCTGTGAGTGGTGAAGGCTTGCTCATGGTGCTGTACTGGTTGTGGACGTAGGGGGTGCTGTGGCGGGCGCTGAAAGCCGAGGAGGAGGCCAGCACCAGCTCCTCCTTGATGAGGCAGGCCTTGGGATGGTCCTCGGGCAGCTCCTGCAGCCGCTGCTCCAGAGAGCAGCGCACCAGGTCCAGGCGCTGGGACGACTCGCTCAGACCACACTGAGCCTGCACACACAAACACACAACAATACACAAACACACAGCAAACAACACACATCAATACACAAACACACAAACACACATCAACACAGGCTGGCAAATGACTAGAGATGGTCCGATACCATTTTTTGCTTCCCGATACCTGAACTTGCAAATCGGCCGATACAGAGTACCGATCCGATACCAGTGTGTCATATATTTTATTATGTTTCAACAGCTGTATACTACTATCCCTGTATAGATGTGATATGATGTATAACAGCTGTATACTACTATCTCTGTATGGATGTGATATGATGTATAACAGCTGTATACTACTATCTCTGTATGGATGTGATATGATATATAACAGCTGTATACTACTATCTCTGTATAGATGTGATATGATGTATAACAGCTGTATACTACTATCCCTGTATAGATGTGATATGATGTATAACAGCTGTATACTACTATCCCTGTATAGATGTGATATGATGTATAACAGCTGTATACTACTATCTCTGTATAGATGTGATATGATGTATAACAGCTGTATACTACTATCCCTGTATAGATGTGATATGATTTCTATCTTTGTTGTCGGTCTGGTTCAGGTTAAACTCTTTGTGAAACATGAACAAACACAAACAATGAATGCCCCAGAACTTTCTTTTATTCTCCAGTTTGACAGTCAGTTATAACAGAAAAATAACATAAATAAACTACTTTAACGTAGATTTTCTTTAGGGCTTTATTACGTGGTATCTGATCGGTGCATAAACTCCAGTACTTCCCGATACCGATACCAGCGTTTTAGGCAGTATCGGAGCCGATACCGATACTGCTCTCTGCTTTTCAATTCAACTCAATTCACTTTTTATTCATAGTGTCAATTTCATAATACAGTATGTATTGTGACTGAAATGTTCCTAACCTAAATTATGTTGAAATCAGAAATGTAACCGAATCGGGACCTCGGGAATCGAAATCAAATCGATTCTGGAAATCATTGGCGATACCCAGCCCTAGTTGGAACAGCGGATTGAACTCAAGGCGCTGACACACCAACACGATAATCTGGCGAGGCCAGTGACTCGAGTCTGTTCGGTGTTTCCTGTGCTGTTCATTTTGGCCGATTTGACTTGTTGAATTGGAAGGCGGGCAGTCAGACTCAATGACCCATCTGATTGGTGGAGAGCTAACCAGGAAACGGGGAGCGGGATGAGTCTCTAGAAAATCTTTTAAACTAACCTTTGTTGATCTGAAATGGAGACAGATTCAGCAACTGCACACGCACACGCACACACACACACACGCACACACACACACACACACACACACACACACACACACACACACACACACACACACACACACACACACACACACACACACACACACACACACACACACACACACACACACACACACACACACACGCACGGCCTATTTCTCTCTTCAAATGTTTTCAGAAACACGTTTCGGTGAACTATTTTAGTACAAAATGAGATCGTATTCTGAATGAGCCGCCATGACAGTCTGGCTTTGAATTTTCCGGAGAAACCAGACCCAGGTGACGAGTTCGTCCAATCAGCTGCCGGTTTTCATTTCATAGGGCGACAATCCAGATTAGCGCCGCCTGCTGTTATGGAGACATTAGATATCAGAAGATATCAGGGCCTTAAAGGGATACGCCACCGTTTGTTGAAATAGGGCTTATCACGGTCTCC
Source organism: Perca flavescens (assembly GCF_004354835.1). Lineage (NCBI taxonomy): Eukaryota > Metazoa > Chordata > Actinopteri > Perciformes > Percidae > Perca > Perca flavescens. The sequence goes on along the minus strand of NC_041345.1, from coordinate 1,980,068 downwards.
CCTAGCTGTAGGTAGGTGGGGTCTCCCCTAGCTGTAGATAGGTGGGGTCTCCTCTAGCTGTAGATAGGTGGGGTCTCCTCTAGCTGTAGATAGGTGGGGTCTCCCCTAGCTGTAGATAGGTGGGGTCTCCTCTAGCTGTAGATAGGTGGGGTCTCCTCTAGCTGTAGATAGGTGGGGTCTCCTCTAGCTGTAGATAGGTGGGGTCTCCCCTAGCTGTCGATAGGTGGGGTCTCCCCTAGCTGTAGATAGGTGGGGTCTCCCCTAGCTGTAGATAGGTGGGGTCTCCCCTAGCTGTAGATAGGTGGGCCAACGCATTTTTTGTGCATGCATTGTTTTAGTCCGGTGCAACACCAGCAGCGCCGCCGCTAGTTAGCTTAGCATAGCGAATGGAATCCTATGTTGCCGGTTAGCATGTTGTGAGTAAAAGTGAGCCAACAAAAGACAAAAAAAACAACCTAATTACTTGCACTGAGACAAGGAATGCGTTGGCCCACCTATCTACAGCCAGGGTAGACCATGATAAGAACTATTTCAACAAACGGTGGAGCATCCCTTTAAGAATGTTTTAGAGTAAAGTCTTGTCCTGTCGGCTCTCTGACCTCAGCTATGGCCTTCTTGTCCTGGACCTTCCCGGCTCCCAGCAGGCGCAGCATGTTCTTGGCGCCCTCGGCCATGGCGTGCTCCACGCGGTAGTGATGCCACAGCTCCTCCACGCGCAGCTCCACCCCGTCGTGCTTACCTGGGACACAGTGGCAGGTTTAGTCAGCAACAAAAAACAGACAGCTGGGTGCACAGCCAGGGCTTTAAATTTACTTGTTTTTTAAATCACCAGCCAACATGGCTAGTACTATTTCAAAGTTACCAGCCAATCAGATTTTCCACTAGCTATTTTGTGAAAATAAAACAGATTATGAGTGCCGTGCTGAATACATTTAAGCATCCATGTTTCTTTTAAAAATACAGTATGTGTTTGGGTTGATTGTTGGCAGATAAAATATAAAACATTTACATTTACGTTACCCATCGAAAAATACCTCCTTTTTTTTTTTTTTTTTTTTGAACTAACTTTACTACTTCAGTTCAGCTCTGCTGGTTTGTTTTGCGCAGTAACGCTCAGCCATCACCGGAAAAGTGACTTCTAATATCCTTCACTGGTCTACGGCGTGGCTTTGTCCATTCATTTTAATGTCTATGGGTCTAAGCCATTTCCCCCCCGAAATAAATATAAAGCTCCTTAAGCAGAAATGGAAACAGATAAGGGTCTTTTGAATGGCAAGTTGAGTTTCAAAGCCCTTCCAGACAGTTCTCTCCACAAGCCCAAAGTTATGCGAATTGAGTTACCACTGGACTTGAAAAAGATGCATTTCGAACAGTTAAAAAATGTATTAAAATGCCATTAATTTGTGAGTTAACTATGGATAATTGTGCGATTACATTTTTTAATCGATGGACAGCCCTAAAAAAATAAAAAGCACAGAGCCGAAGAGAGAGAAATGAAAGAGAAACAAACTCTCATTAGAAGCTAGTGTGCCTAAACCAGCTTGCTGTCCTTTCCCTTCCTTTCACCGTTGCTCTAAGCTTTGTGTTTTTCCTTCCATGCTTATTCTGGCTTTCATCTTAGACTCCTTCCTACACTTCCACTTGACTCCGTCATCATCACTGACTCACTCCTTTTCAGTCTCCCTCCCTTCCTGGCTCCCTGCCTCGTCTCTAACCTCGGTTAAATGAGCCATGGCTTTTAGTTGTTGGGCAACATCAAGGGGATGTAGGAACATCAATACATCCACTAACCTGACCAAGACAGGGCTGTAATGGACAGTGTGTGTGTGTGTGTGTGTGTGTGTGTGTGTGTGTGTGTGTGTGACTGGAAGACCGTACACTGGGAGGTTCTGAGGCAGGGATTGATCCATTACCAGCGCATCATAAAATATGCAGTGTTTATAAGCTTTGTAAGAGACTGAATGACAGGTGGGATGAAAGGGGAATTGAAAGATGACAGTGAGGATAAAAAAATAAATAAAAATAAAACAAATTGGTACTTTGGTTGTCCTCGGACTGCTCCGTGGCCTGCATGGCCTTCCGGACCTGCATGCGGATGATGTCGATCTTGGTCTTGCTGTCCTGCAGCATCTGCTGAGTCGTCTGGAGAAGCTTCTTGTCCTGCGGGAGGGACAGAAAAACAGTCGAAATATTACACAATCTGCAGGGTCAAGAGTTGAGAGTTTAGTACCGTAGAAGAAAATTCATTCTCTAACAGTTATGGTCTCATTTATGAGATTTACTATGGGTTGAGATCTCCACTTTTGATCAATTCAAAATTGAAATTTTGAATGTCAAACACTTACATGCTGGTCAACTTTTCTGCAACTATTTGTGCCTTTTCTGACTCAACTTACGGTGCAAGTCTTTATTTATGTAAAGGAAATTATAGTAGGTGTTGGAGGGGGGGTGGATATGGTGATGAAATCTGACGCATAGTTTCAGTGTTAAAACTGATAAGATAATTGCTGTCTGTGGTTCTATATGTGGGCTGTGGCAATAATTTTGAAAAATAATAGCTCGCTGCAACATATGTAAAAAAAGAACTATGAACTTAGTTCATTTTTGGAACTGTGAACTTAGTATGAACTAAATGGAAGTATAAACTTTGAACTGAACTAGTTCATTTTAAAATTTGTGAACTGAACTTTGAACTAGTTCATGTAGAAAGTGAACTTTCCCAACACTGCCTGTAACCTTGTATGAAACCCTGGCTAGAAACTCATTCTGTTCAGAGAGAATCTTACAGCTTCTTGTCAACTTCTGTCTCCACTGCGCAGTGAACAAAAACCCTCATCTGAACCAGCCACTGAACTGGACCTGACTAGGTCTGTCCTCGACTAAAGAAATTCTTAGTCCACTAACACTTATAAGATTTTGTCGACTAATCGATTAGTTGATTTAATTGACAGAGCTGTGAGCTTTGAGAGGTGGTTAAGACTAGAAAAGCACAATATAAATGTAGTTAATCAACCATCTGTAAAACTGAGTTCCTCCACAATTAATCCTGCAAAACCACCATAAATGTGCTCATGAGTTTCTTGGAAATGAGTAATTAAGCATGAATAAGCATAAAAAATGACTAATCGACTAAAGAAATCTTAGTCGACTAAGACCAAAACGACCGATTAGTCGACTAATCGACTAAGAGGTGGCAGCCCTAGACCTGAGAGAACTTTCTCTTCCACGGTACCTTTGTGACTCCGTTGGCATAGATTGGGATCATGTTCTCGGCTCCCTGTTTGACTTTGAGCTCGATGTTAAGCTGGCGCTCCAGAGCTGCGATGCGCCGCTGGTTGGCCGACGTCCGGTTGAGCGTGTCCGGAGACTTCGGGGCATCTGGTTGGATGGTAAAAGGGTCAGGTTACAGGTTACTGTTGGCGTGGCTGTTAAACACCATCGTTACATACTGTATATAAAGTGATTTCACATGTTATTTTATATGATTTGGTCACAGTGATCCTTGAGGTTTGCTTCTGTTTTCACATGAATGTGTGTGTCCTGTTTAGAGGAATGCTTCATTGACTCAAATATTTACTCTTACACCTGCAATCATTTTGGCCACTTGGGGACAGCAGAAAGAAGCTGGGGTCTAAGCCACCCCCTAAATAAATATAAAGCTCCTTAAAGGAACACGCCGACTTATTGGGACTTTAGCTTATTCACCGTATCCCCCAGATTAAGATAAGTCCATACACACCCTTCTCATCTCACATGACACACAGCCATCTTCTAACCGTATACATACTGGGAACTTGTGATTAGGGCAACACCTAAAAAGCACTGTTGTTACTTTGTGCTCCTCACCACGAGGCTTCTCAGGTGCTGCAAGCATATCACTCCGCCCAAGTAGCAGAAGTAGCAGTACTTCGCTTTCTGAGACTGTAGTTCCCAGTATGTATACGGTTAGACAGAGTTAGGACACGCACGGAGATGAGAAGGGTATGTATGGACTTATCTAATTCTGGGGCATATGGAGAATAACACAAAGTCCCAATAAGTCGGCATGTTCCTTTAAGCAGAAATGGATACAGAAAAGGGTCTTTTCAATGGCAAGTTGACTTTAAACTCCGAACAAACAGCTGGCCACGACTCTGGAAGACTTGGAGTTCAGCTTTTCTTTGAGAAAAGAACAAAGAACGGCTCTGAAGTCATTCTTAAAAAAGGAAGACGTGTTTGAAGTTTAATCTATCAACTAGCGTTGCTCTGATTGGTTATTGGATATTACGTGTAGAGGGAATTTGAAAGACAACCGTTTATCAATGGGGAGTTCCCCCAGACCCAACATGTGGATGTGAGGCTGGCTTGTCGGGCTAGGGCGAGCCAACATTTATTGTGAACCTAAATTGTTATGCAGGCCGGATCTAAATTATCAAGGGTTTGGATTTGGCCCCCGGGCCTTGGGTTTGACATACGTCCCTTTAGGGCAAGGATGTCAAACTCATTTTCCCAGAGGGCCACACTGGAAAGAGAGAATCACACCAAGGGCCAGACATGGAGAGTTTATTGACATGCTTTTTTTTTTAAACGCATGTCACTTGTTTTTCTTAAACTTTTTGGTAGCCTTTTTCCTCATTTTTCGTAGCTTCCTCAGACATTTGTCACCTTTTTGTAAATTTGTTGCTTTTTCCGACATTTTTGTACGCTTTTTGTCGGATGAAGCCCTACAAAAGTCATCAAAAGAGTTCCCTAGCCATTGTAGAATTTAGCAAATCAAGCAAAACAATGATTGTTCTCAGCCTGAATATGAAAACTCTCTGTCTGCTTCTTCTGGGGGAATTTCGGAGTCTCAGAGTCGGCAAATCTGCCAAATTCTGCTTTGAATGTCAGGTAATTGCAGATTAAAAAAAACTTTCCTGTGTTTTTTGGTCTGGCGCACAACTAGGAGGGCCAAAATGTATTGTGAACCGAACTTGATACACGGGCCGGATCTAAATCTGCAAGGGGCCAGATTTGGCTCACGGGCCTCGGGTTTGACACATGTGCTTTAGGGCAGGGATCTTCAACAGGGGGTCCTCAGAGTCACTCCAGCGGGGACTCCAAATTATTGTTAATACGTTTTAACATATTGTCTTAACATTATTCCAACATATTATTTGCAAATATAAATGAACTGATGATAGGGTCACTGGCCAGTATGTAATGTAGTCACTAAGGTAGCCATCCACAGATAAAGTTCATCCCAAAGGAGTGACTGTTCCACATTTAAGGGTTAACATTAAAACATGATTTATAAAATCATGCCAACAATTATTAGGCAATTTGAATAGCTTGGTATTCTATGCAAAAAAAAGGTATTTATAAATGCTTTAGGCTGCTCTAAAAGTTATTGTAGGACAAGATTAATATGCAACTTCATTTTTTTACACTATATGTAGTAGGGGGTCCCTGATCTGTCTTTCTTTTTTTGAAATAGTTCTTATCACGGTCTACCCTGGCTGTAGATAGGTGGGCCAACGCATTTTTTGTCTCATAAGAAGTAATTAGTTTGTTTTTTTGTCTTTTGTTGGCTCACTTTTACTCACAACATGCTAACCGGCAACATAGGATTCCATTCACTATGCTAAGCTAACTAGCAGCGGCGCTGCCGGTGTTGCATCGGACTAAAACAATGCATGCACAGAAAATGCGTTGGCCCACCTATCTACAGCTAGGGGAGACCCCCCCTTATCTACAGCTAGAGGAGACCCCACCTATCTACAGCTAGAGGAGACCCCACCTATCTACAGCTAGAGGAGACCCCACCTATCTACAGCTAGAGGAGACCCCACCTATCTACAGCTAGAGGAGACCCCACCTATCTACAGCTAGAGGAGACCCCACCTATCTACAGCTAGAGGAGACCCCACCTACCTACAGCTAGGGGAGACCCCACCTATCTACAGCTAGAGGAGACCCCACCTATCTACAGCTATAGGAGACCCCACCTACCTACAGCTAGGGGAGACCCCACCTACCTACAGCTAGAGGGGACCCCACCTATCTACAGCCAGGGGAGACCAATGATAAGCCCTATTTCAACAAATGGTGGCGTATCCCTTTAAGGGGTCCTTGGCTTAAAAAACGTTGAAGACCCCTGCTTTAGGGGCTCCGTACACAATGGCACAGAAGCTTCACGGTGATGGCAGATACCATACCTTTGTTGTCATCGGGGCCCTTGACGACGATGTGTGCGTCCAGCTCCTGCAGCTGAGCGTGGAGGGACTCCAGCTTGCGCGTGGAGCTGCGGAGCTGCGAGTCCACCTGCTGGGCGTTCCTCTTGTCGGTGGTGGCCCGGCGCAGGTTCTCAGCCCCCTCCTTGATCTTCAGCTCCCGGCGGATCTCCCTGCGGATCCTCTCGCGGTGCTCGTCCAGGCGCTGCTGCACGCTGGAGTCAGAGAAGTCAGAGTTTTGGTCCAGACCGAGCTGCTGGAGCACCGGCAGCCCGCCAGGATCGCCCTGAGGAAGGAGAGGAGGAGGAGAAAGAGGAGGGAGGAGAGAAAGAGGTAGTGGCAGAATATGAGATGGAGGATGTGTTGTGAACAGGGTTATTATAGGAAAGTAGAGATGGTCCGATACCATTTTTTGCTTCCCGATACCGATTCAGATACTTGAACTTGCGTATCGGCCGATGCGGAGTACTGATCCGATACCAGTGTGTCATTTTATTATGTTTTAACAATTGTATACTACTATCTCTGAATAGATGTGATATGATGTATAACAGCTGTATACTACTATCTCTGTATAGATGTGATATGATATATAACAGCTGTATACTACTATCTCTGTATAGATGTGATATGATATATAACAGCTGTATACTACTATCTCTGTATGGATGTGATATGATGTATAACAGCTGTATACTACTATCTCTGTATGATGATATGATGTTTAACAGCTGTATACTACTATCTCTGTATAGATGTAATATTATTTCTATCTCTGTTGTCTGTCTGGCTCACCAGAAAGCCAGACCCTTTGTGAAACATAAACAAATACAAACTATGAATGCCCCAGAACTTTCTTTTATTCTCCAGTTTGACAGTCAGCTATAACTTATAATTAAATTACTTTAACATAGATTTTCTTTAGGGCTTTATTACGTAGTATCGGATCAGTGCATTAACTCGAGTACTTCCCGATACCAGCATTTTAGGCAGTATCGGACCATCTCTAGTTATTATAATCACAGGGTTATTATAGGAAACCAAAAATAAAATAAGCAGTGAAAGATATTTTTTAAACTACATAAAAAAGAAAAACTAAACTGAATCTATGTTGCCAGGTTAAAAAAACTAATCCAAATAAGATTTTAATAAATCTCTTCCGTTTTAGTTTTTAGCTATAGTATATAGGGGCTGGGTACCCAAATTCAATTCTTTTTAGACACACTGAATTTCCTCCTTAGTATTGACAAATGCCTCATCATTAGATAACAAAAGGTCAATACCTAATAGTTAATCTCATCATCAGCGTCAGTGAGCCAATAAGCATGCAGTGTGCTCAAGCCAAGATCTAATAATGTTTGTGATTTTCTGTCCAACGTTACAGAGACAGGCTCGCATGTGTGTCGTTGTATTTTGAGAGGCTTGACGACATTGTGCGTCACACAGGTGTAAAGGAGCTGAAGATTTGTACCCTAATGTAATTTCTTTTTTGTAAATGGATTTTATAAAGTTGGTATTGAAAAAAATCCTACGAAGTGACAAATACTTTTATGGCTTTATTTTGAGGATATTAAAAGTTAGACTTTAATACTTTTAAGACCCAGAGGGAACCCTGGGAAGCTTTACAAAAGGAATATACTGTATGTTGCAGAGCAAAATAATGCAACAGTCTTTCACATTATTGTGTCCACCCCCTGGATTTGTTTCTATATACACACACCCACACCGAGGACTGTCCCCTCCCATCGTCCAGGGTATAATGACGGCAGCTCAGGGCCTTTCACTACCTCATGCAGCAAGCCGGCCAGCTTAGCAGATCTGATTACAACTTCTTAGGTCTCTGTGTCCATCCAGCTACACGATCTGCTCTCATTAAAGCCATAATCCATCTGCAACACAATGCAGTCAGGCACGGCCCGAGCAGCCCGCCGAAAAACACACGCCACGGGCCAAGTGCACGCAGGATTTTAACTGCTGCTTTAATGCAACGTTATGTCACAACTCTGAAGCAATGCAAAAGAGCATGAGGACTTATAATCACTGCAGAAATGTGTTGTTTTATCAGTTTTTGGAAGATCCTCAGACACACAATTTCTTATCTTTTTAATAGGGCTGTCCTCGACTAAAGACATTTTTTGTTGACCATCACTGGTATGATTTTGTCGACTAATTGATTTGAATCGACAGTAGGGGTGTCATGATTTAGATTTCAAATCGCTAAATCAAAATGAGCTTTAGATTTTGAGTATTGAAATCAAAAGCAGGATCAGCGATTGCCCCAGTATTTTTTTTCTCTCTCTCCACCCCCAGCCTACTTGCTGACTGTGCGTAGCTTACCGGCTGGTAGCTTAGCGGTAGCCTACAGCTTGACTTCTCCAGACACCACAGCCACTGTCAGCAAAACACAACAGAACTGGAAAATCCTCTTTTGTCTCTGATGTCACGGTGTGACAACATTTTGCCTTCCCCGTGAGTCAGTTATGGAAACAAACAACAAAAGGTAAAGCATGCGGGCTCCAACCATAGACAGTATATATAAACTGGACCACCAGATCCTGTGTCTCTGGTCTGAGACCAGTGAAGGATATCAGAAGTCTCTTTCCCTGTGCTGGCTGAGCGTTACTGAGCAGCCTCCAACTGACAGAGACAACGTAGATGTGACGTGAGCAACGTGTCTGAAAGTGTGAAGTCTTCTGGTAGCTGTGCTGAGAGAAATCTCAATCATTCCCAATCTTACAGAGACGGAGAGTGTAGGTATATGTAAGGAGATAACATAGACACAGGCTAATTACTGATCACTAACATGCTAGTTAACATTAGTAATTACTGATCACTAACATGCTAGTTAACATTAGTAATTAAACCTAAACAGATAATGGAAGTCCAAACTGCCTGTGAGCTTCTCCTGTACTATACGGTAATTCCTCTACTGTGTGACAGTAAGTCTCGTGGTTATGACCCAATCGTTAGCCTATTGTTATAAAAGCGTCTGCTACGGAGCCATAACGTGAGCTACAAGGTAATGGAGCCTTTTATACATTGTCGTGTTTCTTTAGAAATAAACAACGGACAAATAGAGTCTTTAAACGCTTCAGATGTAAAGTTATTCTCTGTCAAAGTGACGTCAGAATGAATGGGAGTCAATGGGATGCTAACGGGAGGTGATGGTATCAAAATGCCATAGGAGGTTCGAGATCTGAAGCGAGGCTTACCCGCTTGGCTCCGACAGGACTCCATGGTGCATTCAAGTGCCCCCCGTTAAACTAATGGTCATGGTGATCATAGTGGAGGCACCTAGTGAAGCCAGTTTAAAACAAAGACTACTTAGAAAACACTTCAACAATAACTAAACATTATTTAATCTAACTATGATGGAATGTGATG